>NW_013665805.1:754580-772826 GCF_000517525.1 Limulus polyphemus | reverse complement strand
ACAAAAATCCATGCTCATTCATCATATGTGCTCTCAGATAATATTTACTGTCGAAAAGAAGACTACAAACACCACAAGCAACTTTGTTCTCATTGGTCTTTAGAGGTGCATTCAATTCTCTGATCATTGTTTGTAATCTCTGCAGGTCCTGGCCAGAGGACTCTTCAGCCAAAGATGTGCTAATTGTAGCCTGTTGTTGGAGCACTACTGAGGTAGTGTAGTTACAAGCACTGCATGTATTAGGGGACTGTTGTTGACAAACTGGAGAGCTGGATTTTGACTTTTCTTCTTCTTTGATATATGGAATGTTATGAGTGTAAAACTTGTGCATTTTAAGAAGATACTGACTAGCAAAGGGACGATTACAGATTTCACAGGTTAATTCCCCACTTCGTTCTCCACATACATTTATATTTTCTTGTTTACTATGAGTTTCCTGTAACAAAGTTATTGGAATGTTACTTGAAGAAGGAACTTGACCTGCCTCAAGAGTTGGTGAAGATGTGTTATGCTCACCAGATTGTGAAAACTTACTACCAGACTCTGAGATACTAATACCATGTTTGTTAAGTTTGTGTGTACGTAAGAAATATTTGTTACAAAATTCTTTGCAACATAATTCACAAAATGCATCTACATTGATTACTCCAATCTCACGTAGCTTCTCTGGAGTAAAAATTGCTACACCTTTTTCACTGCTTGAAGAGTCTTCTGCTGGAACAATGGAAGCTTTGCTATCAACAGTTGCAGAAACATTTGTTGAAGATGACATAATTGTTTCTGTAGCAGAACATGGCTTAGATAGTACATTTTGATTAAAGAAGATATTCTTTTGTATATTAAATAGAGTGGGTAAGTTTTGTATGGAAGTTTCACTGGAAACATTAGGTGGTGAATTGTTATTCTTTTCAGAGGAAAGAGTTAATCCTGGAGAACTAGATGTTGATGTTGCTGGTGAGGTAGCTTTTTTGTAATCATTTACTGAACTTTGTAGACTTTCGTCTATACCATGAACCTTATGTTTATGGTTTTTAAGAAAATATTTATTAGAAAATTCCTTCTGGCAAATTTCGCAGAAAACCTCTAAGTTCATAATTGCCTGATGTGGCGTAGATGGTCTGGTTGGAGGATTTTTAAGTAAAGGTGGAGGAAGAGAGACTGGGTTGGCTGATGTGCTATTGAGAAATGCTCCAGGGAATGAAGGGGTAACCACTGTTTCCGATGAATAAATTCCATGCTTGTTAGCTTTATGGGTTTTAAGGAAATACTTATTACAAAACTCTTTATTACACAGCTCGCAATAAGCTTCTGGGTTGAAAATGCGAATGGTTGAGTTTGGACTATTAGGGATCGTTTGATTCTGCCCTTGGATATGAGGAAGAACAGGGAAAAGGAATGGGGCAAAAGAGTTTGGAAACATGGTTAGAGGAAGAGACATGTTTGTTGGCTTCCCATCTCCTGAGTGGGATATAGGTATTAATGGAGGCATGCTTGGAAATATGGAGTTTTTAGTATAATACCTATTATCAAGAGAACTGCTACTGGCACATGAAATTGGCATTAAGGGAAATTTTTGTTCATTAAACATTGTGAAAGGTGAGACCTGAGTGGCTCTGACTAAATTTAAATCTCTCTGAGCTTCAGTACTGTTTGCTTCCATGCCATTTAATGAGGTAGATCTGTTGTGAGATTGCTGCTGAAGCTGCTTTTCTAGTAGTTTCTGGACATGCTCTTCTTCTATATGAACTCGCAAAGATTCTTCATTCTGAAACATACTATTACAATGTTGACATTTCAATAATGATTCTTTGTCAACTTCAGACTCTTTTGTGCTATTCTTATGTTTTATCTCCAAGTTTAAGGCCTCTTCCGGAATTTTTGAAGCCAGTTCCTCACCATCCTGAGTTTCTAACACTTGTGTCGTGTGATACTTCACTGGATTACTTTGTTTGCGTCTTTTTTTTGCCGCTTGTTCTGCAAATGATGCAGGGTTAAATGCAGATCCATTTTCATTAGTTTGGTCCATGCTGTTTCCATTTTCATCTTCAGAGCAGCCTTGAGTATCCTGATGAGGAGAGTCATAATCACTGGAGCTTCCTTCAAGTGTTGGAACATTACTAAAAGAGTACAAAGTGCTAAAATCACTTTCTTCTATTATGGATGGCTCTTCCATGTTCTATCTTTCAACCTCCATGTGAGATAAAAGTAAGAGATGAATTTCAAAATCTCACACAAGGAAAATCTTCTGTTTGGTGTTACAAAGTAAATAACACTATCCATGATACTTTCTGGTTTTTTTACTGCACATTCTGCAAAACACAAAGAAACATACATCTTAAATGCTTCCAGCTAAGAGGATAACCTTTATAATAATACAATTAGGATAATTTCCAAACCTAGCATTAGGCTTATGTTAAAATAAAAAAATACTATTTCACCACCTTACATATAAAAAAAAATTGTATTGAGAATATAAATAATATTTTAAATATTAATTTGCAAAGTTGCATAAGAAAAACAAAACTGTGTAGAGAAGTCTAGGTTTTTAGCTGTCTCCTTATTAACAATGTTGAATTCCATTTCTTAGATACACTCATCTACCAGTATGCTTTAAAATATTTATTTCATTTCCATACAGCAAGGAAAACTGAAGACACATTAAAAAAATTTATGAAAAATACAAGATGAAAGAAATAATTAAAAATAATAGCCATGAAAAGAACTACCAGGAAAATTTAAATACAATAAAATTAAGCAAGTATAAAACTAAGGTGTATAATTTAAAACAAAAGTACAACAATAACATGTTTTAGACAAGTAAATAAAACTGAGCTTTTACAGAATATAGCATAATTAAACAATGGTGCACTTACACAAAACAGTTCAGAATAGCAGGGAAGATATATATATTCATATCACAGGAAAAATTTGTGCGATAATTTAAACACATACAGTACTTGAAGATCATTTACCCCAGGGAAATATCTTTACCATGAAACATGGAATGGAATGTTAACCTATACAAAATAATGTTTAACCACTGTTCCATAACATAAAAAATATATATAATTACCAAGCAGAAATGAACGTACATAGTATGATATATAATTATTTAAAGAAAGCTGTTTTTAATGTACATGTAGGTTATACAGATAATAAACACTGAGCCTTGATATACTGATAAAATGGCTCCTACAGCCAGAGATAAGGCTTGTGATTTGTGACATTTTTGATATCTTATTTGAGTTGATAAGTGACAAATAAACCATTCTTTACATTCAGTATTTTGGACATTCTATCAAAACTGTGAAACTACTTCGTGGTTCTAATTAAATTATTATATTAATTAATAATAAGTTCAAGTAATTAGTGATATGCTTATAGCCTTTCTATGGGTGACCTACATTGAGTAGTGGAATGGAAAGGTTAGAGATATGAACCTGAATACCAAAAATAATGTTCCAACTGTAGAAAGCTTTCCTGTTATCCTTCCTTTCTTATCAATTCATTTTTTAAAAACAGTGAATTTTAACAAGTATTCTATTAAAGTCTATCTGGACAAGAAACTTGTTAAAAAGTAGTGGACACTAGTTTTAATAATGAACTTTTTAAAGGGTTTATGACTATTTCTTTTTTTGGTAAAGCCCAAACTAAGAATCTCATAGTGTTTATGTAGTTACAAGTAGCTTAATATTATGGAGTTGATGATCTGTAATAAAAGGGCTATTTCATTAAGCTTTATTTAAAGTAGCTATACATTTACAACTTCTTGTATAAGTTACCTGAGCACAACACACCATGCTATACTTTGTCTAAAGACTTGTTCGGAAAAGCATAATCCTTCCTTTATTTGTAGACACAATTCAACCTTTTATATTCCTACTTTCATAAATGTAAACAATTCAATTTTTAACAGGTTAAGATATTGTATTAAAAAGCAACTTCTTTTGACATTTTAAAACACAAGTAGTCAGTGCCCGATTAAAGTTTTGTTGTGATAATTTCTTAATGTGATTGATTATCAAGAAATCTTAGTTTACTTTTTATTTCTTTTCACATGAAAGCATTTGACAGGTAAAATTTATACATTAGCACATCTACAAAAAAACACAAGTAAAAAATTTATAAATTTCTTTTGTAATTTAAGAACACATTTAACCAATTTACAAACAAAATATATCTGAAAATATAAAAGCATTAAAATGATTAGTTTCCAGTAAACATTCTTTTAAAACCTATATCATATGGATATGTATATTGCAAATAAACAGTTCTTCTTGTCTCCTTCTAACAAACTGAATTCTACAACTCATATGGGAGATGATATAGTCATGATCATCATACTGTAACATCACAAATTTGAGATAATTCTTCGATAACCTTTACAAAAATACTTAGGACTGACTGACTTCCTTTGTAAAAACTTTGCATTAGTAAAAAGAGAGAGACTCTTTATAATAAAATGTTAAACAAGAGGTTTAATTCCTGCAATCCACTGATTATCTAGAACTTCTACAAACACCAATGAAATCTATATTAGCATTTATTTGCAGTTGAAAAATGAAATATCTACAATCATAAAGAAAATATTACCAGAAAGCTTTCTACCTTACCACCTTCTGATTTCCGTACCTAATGTGTGCTGAGAACATTTGGTCACCACAACTTTTGAACTATTCTAAATATTTTTGGAACATATTCGCACACAAAAAAATAATATAAATTTTCATAAGATGACTTTTGACTTTCTATATTAAGTCAGGGATCAGTTAGTTTAACATCCTATGATATAAATACCTCTGTTACAAAACATGCTAGAGTTTTTACTATTTACAATGTTCAAGCAAGTACAATGATCACACCTACACACAATTTTAAATAACCAGTTAAAAACAAGAGAGAAATTTGAAATTAAACTAATCAAGAGAAGACTAGCTGAATGGTAGATCCATAGTATTGCTAACATTATGACTCTAATGATATTTAAGCAACAGCAACAACAGATTACCAACATAAAAAAAATAATAAACTGGTAATGAACACAAGTGTATGCTCCAGCATGTAACACCAATAAGTTATCATTGATAAACAAAAATTCAAAGACATTTAGTGGCAAAGCCATAACAGATCTCCCCTCACAATGGATAAAGTAGGCATAACTTTTTGCAGATGTAGTCAAATAGTCATCATTAATCCTTATGACAATTTGTGATCAACCAACAGCAAGAAACATTGATGTTATATTTATATACTGTAAAACCATAAGTCTAAAACACCGAGTTATCTTATATAAGTGTTAATACCAATAGTATGAAACACTGGTATTATCTTGTATAAGTATTAATACCAATAGTATGAAACACTGGTATTATCTTGTATAAGTATTAATACCAAACAGGCTGAAACATTGATGTTATATTTATAAGTTTCAAAACCAAAAGTCTGACACTGTTATTTTTGCAGTTTGTAACTGCTTACAATATAACAATTTGTTTTTCTGTAAAATGTTAAACACAGTACTGTCTAATTCAGCTACATTATTTTATATAATCCCATGATGGTAAATATAATAAGCTTTACATAAATCTCAATAATATACTCTGTATGGTGTATTTACATCTAACATTCCTGAAGTATTTTGTAAAATGTCCATATCTACCAAACGTTGGTGAAATAATCAAAGAAGTAGCAACTGCTAAGTTCCCAATACAATTTTCTGAACATTTTTAATAAGAAAGTCATATAATACATGGTTAATGTGACTTAAGAAAGCCATTCTTCTAACATTACAACTGGTAATGTTTTACTATCACCATTTTAATACAGTAGATCATGAATTTGAACATTTTCAATTTCTTGCTGTATTAAACTTTATCTTTCACTCAGGTCAAGTTACACTGGGTAGAATTAATCATGTAACTAAAATCTACCTCTACAATTAACTGAAGTATTCACAAAATGGTTCTGTTCTTTTTTGGAGATCAAACTTCATCAAAATTTCAAAAACCATCTGCTAATTTGTTTTTATTTATAACACATACACACAGACAAAATATTAACATTAACTGTATCACAACAGTTGCTACCATTTTGGGTAGAAATAGAAAAAAAAAGAACTAAAATTTTTGAGCAAAAACGTTTAGATTATAAGAAAAAATACATAATGACAGACTAGCTTGGAAAGTATTCAGTATTGTAGCTTTTTAAATCACAAGTGGAATTTGAGGTCAAAATATAAGAGAATAATTATAGACTAAAATAAACAAAACTGGATTAACAAGTTATAACTATCATAATCATAGGCAAATGCATTCCCCTTACACTTCCCAAGTCTGACCAATGTTTTAATATGGACATTTTAAATGAAACATTAGTCTTTAATCAAATGACATATTAGTGTGTAAAAAATATGAAGATTAACCTGACAAGATGATTTTATACAAAACTAGTTTATTATCTGGTAAATAATTTTTAACACATTCTATTGCAACTGCTTTTTTTTTTTTGACAGAAATTGATATATGTCACTTGATTCACAAAACTGAACAAAAAAATAACTTTCATACCTTTTATAATGCCAAATTATTATTACTATTAAGCTAAATATAGCACTACTGAATCATAATCCTTAAAAGTACTACTTAAAAAAATTACCAAGGTATCATTTTTATTTCTAAGTCAATCTGTAATTTGTTTATAAGTAATTATAGAAATCAGACCCAAGTTTGTATTTCATAGGCTCTGGAAACTGCAAAATTTGTCAAATAAATCATAGCTCTCAGTCAGTATACTATTAAATAACAAAGTACTCAAGCTATAAATAATTTTTAACATATTGTATAAATATGCATTTAATCATAGGGCCCAGGAAAAGTGTTACATTACTTACTTATGATTAACTTTCTAATTTCTTCATCATCATGTCATTTATTAGGTATGCAAGGTTCATAATAAGAAAAAAATGTGAGATTTACAATGATTAAAATGATAAAAACGGTCGCCCTTATTACTATTAGATGAAATGCTATTCTTATTAGAATGCAAAAACTATAAAACTTTACAAGAAACTAACACACGAACTATTCATTTCAATTCAAAGTTCAAAATGTGCGAGACAGGAAAGCGAAGACGATAATTCCCCTTAGGCTTTCAAAACAAAATTAAAATTTCCACCACGCACCTACCCGTAATCCTACTACGTACGTACAACACCCTGGGCCTCGAATCCAAAGTAACGTAACGGAGTTTACAATACAGTAGATACGGCATCTGAATCAGTGAAAGGAGTACATCAATACTGACCGCTATACAATATAGTATACGCTTTTTAACTTTAGTTTTCTCGGTTATCACTAAACACTGTAACAAGTTTAAACCAAACTAACTAATAAAGAGATACACATTTGTTACTGAAAGAAGCAATTCACTACAAAAAAGAAAGGTCAGGGTAAAAGTGACACATAAAATAATCACGATAAAAACTCACATAGAACCTCACACCTAGCAGTCTTCAGCAGCCATGTTACTTTCAGTGATCAACACCCACAATACCTTGCGAGTCAATTTATGAAATATTACTCCTTGTATGCGCTAGCGCAGAAATGACTCATTGACGTCGAAAAGTGTTGCTTCGTAACTTAGTTTTTAATTTTGAT
The DNA here is from genome assembly GCF_000517525.1 of Limulus polyphemus. Taxonomy (NCBI): domain Eukaryota; kingdom Metazoa; phylum Arthropoda; class Merostomata; order Xiphosura; family Limulidae; genus Limulus; species Limulus polyphemus. The sequence goes on along the minus strand of NW_013665805.1, from coordinate 765,171 downwards.
GTAAATAGGAATTATTAAAAGTTTTATTTGATAATTTGATTAAACAATTAGTCCAGTTTTAGCATATTCTCTTAACACATTATTGTGATAGAACATCTCTGTGAACAGTTCTGCTGAATAGACCACTTATGCAAATCAAAATTAATAAACATGATTGAAAAGACATGATCTTCGTTAGTCTTATACTTTTCTAAAATTATGCTGCCTTATATAGTGTCGCCCCCCAGTGACTCAGCGGTCAATTGGAAGACTTATAATGCTAAAAACCAGGTTTCGATACCCGTGGTAGGTACAACACAGATAGTCCATTGTGAAATTTTGTGCTTAACTACAAATAAAGAAAACTTGTACGGTGTTTGAAATTGAAAGATATATTTATGCTAGTTAATCCATATAAAATGTAATATACATACATTTAGTTCAAAGATAATGAATGCAAATGTGCATTTCATAACATAAACTTTTACAAGAAATTTTAAAACTCAGTATAAATTTGTAATTATGTTATTTGTGGTTTGAGTTAAGAAATCATGAACCCCCAAGTTAATTTAAAATAAAAATGAAGATGACACACAACTCAGGTATTTAGAAATATTAATTCATTGGTCAGTTTGTGTCGTTGTCTTGAAAAGCACTTGAACTTGGAATACTTGTTAATAATTAACAGCAACCAAATTCTGGTGCGATAAAAAATAAAGTTTATAATCCTTCCTATTAATGGAAAAAGAAAGTTTGTTTGTAGTGAAACACAAAGCTACGCAATGGGCTATCTGTGCTGCCCACCACGGGTATCGAAACCCGGTTTCTAGCGTTGTAAGTCCACAGACATGCCGCTGTGCCACTAGAGGGCGGAAAAAGAAAGTCAAGCTTTTGACAAAATACAATATTAGTTCGCTGTATTTTCTGTATATGACACTGTTACAGATTAAAAATAATTTTCAGATTTTTATTTTTGAAAAAAAAAGTATACACGTGCGTGTAAAAATTCGTTTGTTTGAAGCTAAGCATAAAGCTGCACAATAGGCTATTTGTATTTTGCCCATCACGAGTATCGAAACCCGGTTTCCAGCAGTGTAAGTCCGCAGACATATGACTGAACCTTGTTTGATATTTTTACCGTAACTATTGAATTCAGAGTTAAAACAGCAACATTTCCTGATAATTATACACCTGTCCCAACTTTTCATTCTAACGGATGCTTCGTTATCAAGTAAAATTTTGAATATGGGGGGGGATCTCCAGTGCCACTCGGATTCCGCCGCCTATGCCAGGATATACACTATTTCTTACACTTCTTTTATGTGAATGCACGAAGATGTAAAGTAGAAAGGAGAATCACATATGCCCGAAACTAAGTAAAACAATATACTACTGTTGCTAAATTACTTTACATACTTGGAAGTTTCGTTGTATTATTCACACACACACGAAGTATACCAAAATTAAACTTAACCATTATCCAACGTTATTGTACTTCTTACGCCACTAGGCTAATAAGGGGCGGGAGAAATAGGGGGGGGGGGGAGTTATAAAAACAAAAGATTTATAAGCACCAAATTCGTCAAGTCTTTGAAGAATCAAGAGCATTTTAGACACATTTTTCTTTAGATTTCAAATGTAGTAAACTTACATAAAAAACATAATTCACAAATTCATGTCAAATCACTTGAGCAAAAAGAAATGCCATTTTTATTCTCAGCCTGACCGAAAAAAAAAGCATACTATGGCAGTGTCACATAAATTATCGAGTCTGATAGTAAAGTCAAAAGCACTGCTATGGTAGTGTCACATAAATTATCCAGTCTGATAGTAAAGTCAAAAGCACTACTATGGTAGTGTCACATAAATTATCGAGTCTGATAGTAAAGTCAAAAGCACTACTATGGTAGGGTCACATAAATTATCGAGTCTGATATTAAAGTCAAAAGCACTGCTATGGTAGGGTCACATAAATTATCGAGTCTGATAGTAAAGGCAAAAGCACTACTATGGTAGGGTCACATAAATTATCGAGTCTGATAGTAAAGTCAAAAGCACTGCTGTGGTAGGGTCACATAAATTATAGAGTCTGACAGTAAAGTCAAAAGCACTGCTACTGTAGGGTCACATAAATTATCGAGTCTGATAGTAAAGGCAAAAGCACTACTATGGTAGGGTCACATAAATTATCGAGTCTGATAGTAAAGTCAAAAGCACTGCTATGGTAGTGTCACATAAATTATCGAATCTGATAGTAAAGGCAAAAGCACTACTATGGTAGGGTCACATAAATTATCGAGTGTCACATAAATTATTGAGTCTGATAGTAAAGTCAAAAGCACTGCTATGGTAGGGTCACATAAATTATCGAGTCTGATAGCAAAGTCAAAAGTACTACTATGGTAGTGTCACATAAATTATCGAGTCTGATAGTAAAGTCAAAAGCACTGCTATGGTAGGGTCACATAAATTATCGAGTCTGATAGCAAAATCAAAAGCACTACTATGGTAGGGTCACATAAATTATCGAGTCTGATAGTAAGGTTTATCCATCCTACTTGACTATTGTCTGTTTTTATCGCAGAATTAAAAATAAAAGCATTGAGGTTAATTTTCGTGCCCTAAAACATTTAGATTCTGGACACAGGGTTTTGATAAAATAGCAGAAAACCATATTTATGCATGGGGTTTGTTTGTTTGTTTTGCTGTTAAGCCCAAAACTAAACAATGGACTATTTGTTCTCTGCACACTACGTGTATCGAAAGCCGAATTTTAACATCTTAAACCTGCAGACGTGCCCTGAGCCACTGGGAGCAAAAAGTATGTAAAGAAATATATATATATGTAATAATTTTTTACTTTTCAGTAGCCTCCTTTCTATTCGTACATGCCACCTATCCCAAGATTCAGGGGTAAACTCGTGAGCTTATTAACGTTAAAACTGGGGATCGATATCAACAGAGGGCGCAGTGCACATAGCCCATTGTTTAAATACAAACAAATGTTTGCACATACTTTGTGATTATAATGAAATCAAACGTTGAGCGCCATGACCGACGAACTGGCAAAGTATTTCATGATAAGATAAATCATCTTATGAAGTATTATTTAACAGATTATGGTATAAAGTATAATGAATATTTTTGCAAAAATTAATTTTCCTATTAATTTAAAGTAACTGAATTTCATTAAAACGTATTATAAAATACTTCCAAAACAGTTTAAAATCACTAATCTATCTATTTATCAGACTTGTTACTTTCAAACTTACGAAGTAACTGTATTAAAATACAATCACACATACCTTACTGTACCATATCTATTGTCCTTATCTAAAGTAAAATCTCAACATTAAATTGTCGTTCTTGAATGAACTTCTTTATATAATTCCCAGTTAAATAATTAGACGACAAATAAATGTAAACAGTATATATTTTAATCTAAGGAAAAACCTCCATCTTAGTTTCGTTGATCCCACACTAAATAATGATAATAAACAAAATTCTTACGTTTTTGTGTTTTCAAAGTAAATAAACATTTATACCGACCAGATGTTTTTCCATTCATTTACTGAATAGCTGGAGGCTACTGCAGTGCGAGACATTTTTAGCTGGCTGACGCTTTTGGCTCCATCTGTTGAAAACAAATCCAAGTGTTTATTTCATCGAAAAAGAATAATGTACACTGTAAAATCATACTAAATACAATTAATTACTAGAATAACTCATTTTAAATAGAATCTTTCGCTGTAGCCAAAAACCTAAAAATCATATATATATATATTATAAGATTTATTACAAGTAAGCAGAAATTAAAAAGTCTTCACACCGTCTAACACGATGGAATGCATAACAGGATTAATAGAGAAGTGTTAAGTGGATTCCTATTAAAGTTCTGAAACAGAACTACCAGCAAACAGTAAATTCTTTAAGCTAAAATAAAATAAATAAATCCAATAGTTTTTTAAAATCTTGATCAGAAACTCACAAGCAAATGATTTTTTATTAATTCTATTTTATTAATTACATGGTTCTGTGTGGCACTTGAAACATTATTTTACTTACATTTTCACCGCAGGTTGGCGCTAAGGCAGAGCTCTGGATTTAAGAGGTGGCGAGCAGGGTTCGAATTTATGCGATGTCAGAAAACAATTCCCTCGTCTTAAGCTGTGGGTGTTATAAAAATGACAGACAATTCCACGAGTGATCGGTGGGTTGGGTGGTAAGGTGTTGCTGACTGCCTGCCTTCCCGTTAGTCTGTAGTTTAAAATCATGGTCCCCCGAGGGGTCGGAGGTAAGTTTACTGACTTACAACGCTAAAATTTGAGGTTCAATTTCCCACAGTTAACAACTTGCAGATAGCCCATTTTGTATCTTTGCGCGTCAACAACTTTAAAATTAGGAACGGTGGCAGATACATTATTACCTCTACCATAAATTCAAATCTTATATAATTTGAAACACTATGAAATTACTAAATACTTTTTTAGACAATGTAATTAAACTTAGATAATATAGAAAGTTTTTAAGATATACTTCAATGAGGAGTTGTAAAAACAGTTACTTGTGTTAACGATACACTATCTGATTCACAATAAGAAGTATGTTCGAGTGGATTCTATTGCCTAAGCGTATTCAGTATGTACATGCCCCCGCAGACCTCACGATACGGGATGATAGCCACATTAACTATGGACTCATAGCGCTATAATATGTCGGATATGAAGGAGTCCCGATGGAAAAATTCGCAGGGGGGCTCACACATTCTGCGCTACGGCTCCGAGTATTCTGACACAGCCGGTTATACAGAAAACACCTGCTTGGTGTGTGTATTTATCACCACGTTATTCGCATGTCTCGTGTTTAAGGCGTAATTGTAACAATAGGATTAATGTTGTTGTTCAGGTAACAAGCTGTACAGTTACCTACAATATAAAGACTGTCCAAAACTCATAATATGTATGTATAAATATTAGACTTGGCAATTAAAAAATATGTCAAAAATCCAGCAGCACACATTTATACCAAATTGGAAAAGTTGAAAAATATATAAAAGTTTTTAAAAGTCTTAGATTTTAAACTGATGGCAGTGAAAGACCTTTTCGATATTATGATGCTTGATCTTTTCATGTTATGTTAGCTTCATTATAAATAATATTTGAATATATATTTATATCTTTTTGACAGCAAAAGCCACTAACCTGAAATTTCGACGTTGTTGTACGTACATCAATGTAACACGTTCTAAACGTATCACGTCGCTCTTCCTATACTGTAGATTTTCGTCAGATATTTAACGTTCGACCCATTACACTGTATGTTTTGTGCCTTTGATTAATATCTGTCGTCATCCGCTCGAAAGCTAAGGTTTTTGAATAAGTATCACTCGCACAGTAAAAAACAGGATCTCTACACGTTCAATTGCACTCATCACAATGAACTTTCCGATCCAACAGTGAAATTATTATCAGGTTACCCCAGGAGTACCCTTAGAACAACTTTAAATGTTTTTCTTCACACTCAAAAAATATCTGTAAAATTATCCAGGAGAGTGTATGGATTTACTAAAGTCCAATGTTTCACGTGACGGCTTCGTCACGGACATAATAACGTGCAAAGTTAAAATTAATTAGTTTAAAAACTAGAATAAACGTGCTGCGCGCTTACAGTATTGTTGACTTTATATATATACATGACTACCGTGACTCAGCGATGAATTGCGGGGTTTGTAACACTGAAATTCGGTGTTAGATCTATATAGCTGATACAACAAATAGTCCATTCTATTGCCTTGCACTGAAAACAAACACACACATATATATATATATATATATATACAACAATGCCCTATCTCTGTTAAGGTTTTCAAATCATAGACCAGAAGATACGAAAGCGAAGAAGGAAAAGAAATCCTAAATCTGAACACGGGACGGTATTTGAATGTATTATGTTGTTATAATAAGTAAAAAAATAACTACCACTGTGGCTATGTAGTCATCATTTGTATGAAATTATTCAAACACAAAATAAAAATTTTATAGAAGTATCAATTACAGTTTCTTATGAAAAACAATAAATATATATAGGTTTTCAATGTTTTCAATAATAGATATATAGGTTTTCAATGTTTTCAATAATAGATATATAGGTTTTCAATAATAAATATATAGGTTTTCAATAATAGATATATAGGTTTTCAATGTTTTCAATAATAAATATATAGGTTTTCAATGTTTTCAATAATAGATATATAGGTTTTCCATAAGAAACTCTTATCGATAAGTCTATATAATTATACATATAAAGAGGGGGATGCTGTAATAACACACGAAAATCTGAGCGCTTGCTTATGGAAATGCACACGTACAATAGTATTACAAAAATATAAAATGAACATGTATGCAAAGGGCTTATTGCCCCTTCTTCCAGTACCAATGGAGTTCTTTGTGTTCTGTAACGCAATTTTCACTGATGGAGAATTTTATATAATACACTGAGGGCAGTGTTGTCGCACTCTTCTTTATAACAGAGTATTTCAAAGTCAATCAATTGAGGGCCAGTTTGAGCAACTCATAGGCACAAAGTTAAGTAAAAAAATCTTTTTTGTGCCTTTGCAAGACACATAGGGCCGGTGCATTCGAACTCCGGCTTCAAGTGACACAAGTGGATGAGAACGGTAAGCCATCACCACCACCTCCCCCTTGACGGGGATGGCAAACCCTCACAGGTTAGTACGCAGCAAACAGCTAGGTAACCATTATACAGCTGTATATCTAGTTCGTGATTAGTAGGAGAGCAAGTACAACGTCCACATGGTGCCTACCCCCATTAGGACATGATATATCCTGGGAAGACCGTTTACTTCCATTATAGAATTTTAAATTGTTTGTATAGTGTGAAGAAAATACACAAAAATCATGGTCAATTTTGCAGTGGATGCAGACTAGGAGACCAGATATGAGAACGTATAAGGCACGTTAGACAAAAAACAAACAAACAACAGAGATACATCAATAGACAAACATTTTTACATCATTGAACACACTATTGACTAGTATCAAGTACTTGTCAACCATAGAGCTTCATTTGACACACACACAACGAAACCTTTTACACAACAATGAACATACAATCGAGTACTTCTCAATTACAGGATTTAGGCATACTCCAATTGACCAGCCTAACAGAGATACATTTACTGACAAATATTTTACCAACAATGAACCACACGATCGAATAGTTTTCTATCCTCGGTCTTAGGCATCCTCCATTTGACACACACAATAGAGAACAGCTAGGAAATGATTACCTTATAAACTTGAAATGTTTCGTCCATTTGGTATTAATGAACTTTTTTTCAGTTTAATAAACCCCTCCTTTTTCTGCCACGAAGTTCTCGTTTTTTATGTGTATATGTATATATATATATATATATATATATATATACATGTACATAAAGCTAAGGACGGAGGGATGGATTATCTCGTAATATGGTGCAATTTTATAAATCTCACATAGTTGTATACTTTATAACTTATATAAGAACTGTATTTATGATGTAGTTTTTATGTTAATCTTTCATCCCATATTGACTAGTGCTTAACTGTTGCTAATAATCTTTAAAATCGTTGTAATCTATATAAAATAATGTTCCAGATAATTTTTTGTTTTCTCTCTTATCGTCAGATCCAACTGACGAGTTCTGGTATTGAACAAAAGGTCTCTTGGGCAGCGACTTGTGGAAGAACAAAGATAGATCTGAAATGCTGATTTTACAGGCCTCTGATTTTAAATCAGAAATGGACAAATTAGGAGAAATGGATAAAACAAAATTTGCAGTTTACGTGATTTTTATCACAAATTTTAGACCTATTGTTACAAGACGCGATTGTTTCCAGTGTTCTGCTTTTATATCTTATGTTTTTCCTTCCTTAAATAACCTTTCATAACTCTGTGTATCGATCTGACTTAGAGTGGTTACTCGAAACGCCATCATTTAGTCAAATATTAAGCTTTTTAGATGATTTGTAACTCATTTATTTGTCTTACTTTCATACGTAATTTATGCGTAAAACGTTCAAACTCTACAAAGTATCCTATACAATTAAATAAAATATAATATCATCAAGTATTTTTAAACAAAAATGACGTACTCTTATCTTTATCCAACAAAGTTGTTTTTTAACTTACATTAATTTTGTCACTACATCCATGTTCATGAGAAATGTTGTTTTAAATATACTCTACCGATTTTGTGCTAACTAATGGTAAAACTATTAAAGTTGTAAGAAGAGAAAGCTGAACATTGTATTGTTTTTCAATATAAATTATAGTAACTAAATCAATTAAATACGCAATACTTACCATTTTTCAAAAATTACCACCTATTCGGATAACGCATGTTCTTTATATCCATAAAATATCTTTTATTTACTTTAATTCTAAGAAAAGCATAAAAAGAAAAGAAAACTAGGACTTTATTCCGCAGTTGTTAAGACATTATTTTGGGTTTTATATTAAGGCACAACTGATGACATATATATACAGGTATAATATACATGTAATTTGTAAACATATCATGCATGTATTTAAATACATTTTCACCTCGATTCAACCCAACCGATGGAGCTACATATTAATGAATAGACACACGACAGTTTCTAAAGGTAAAGTATATACTTTATACAGGTATAATATAAAAAGTTGAAATAATATAAAAAGTTTGAATTTTAAAATAAAGTAGGGATTCTGATATAAAAACAAGAATTGAAACCACAGTCACAAATTTATAAAATTTAATCACTACATTGGCAGTTATATACACTTATCTGCAGGCCAAAGTAAGGATTAAATTTTATACATTTATGACTGTGGTTTTAATTCTTTTTTCATTACATATTATAGCAGGATTTCTACTTCGTTTTAGAATTGATAAACTTTTAATACTCTTGTTTTGTTTAAAAGAACATTAGATTCTAAATATATTACTGTCAGTTGTCTAAATTCATAACCTAGAACAAATATTGCTTCTTACTCATCGAATTGTTCAAATATTAGATTGTTTTTTTGATTAGCTATGGTCGTTTTAAACGGATTTTAGTTACCTTCACACATTGATAATGTAGTTGCTATGTTATTTAAACATGGCAACTGCATTTGCTTGTTTTCGATTGTACGAAAGCGTACTCTAAATCTTCATGACAATATTCAACTTAAGAGGTAATAAATATTTTTGTAGGTTTCAAACGTGTGTATGACATCAACATTTTCCACATAGTTTCTATTGAACTCTCAGTCTTTTAGGTATTTCTATTAATCATTTTCCGCATCGTTCATCATATCCAGGAATTATCTTAAAATTTACTTATACGAGAAAAAAAAAAGACCCCAGTGATAAGTCTGAATGCATTATAACACTAAAAACAACAAACTAACAAAACAACGAGAAAATATTTCAATTTAATTTGTATTTGAGATTGTACGTTATGAACTTAATTTAAAAACGATAAATTCCCATACAATGCACAGTTATTGTGGCACTGAGTCAGATTTAATGTACTGATTTCATTATTACGAAACCTACTTTATAACAGAAACACGTTACGAATTCAGTTTAGTTAAGCGAGTGACGAACGGAACGTGATTGTTAGTTAACTTTGACCTCAAAGCTAAGAGAAATGAGTTTATTAAGTTGTGCAGTTTACAATTGATCTGAATTCAATTTTTTTTGTTTTTTTTTTAAATACGAGCATTATGTTGAAGCTTTAGTAAATGGCAGTTTTTCCTCACATAAGAATAAAGTTTGAGTTTTACAATTTAAATGGTAATGAAAATAGGCCTATAACAACATTTGACAGAAATCAGCATTATTTACCAGTTTTCTTCGAGATTACTTAGTCTCGTGTATATATGTTGGAAGCACTTAAACTTTCTTAATGTTCGAATAATAGCATTTTTGTGAATAATTCCACCCGCTAGGAATTAATTCAATATAAATAAAGACTGTTTCTGTTTGATTTGACATTTATGATGTCTGTTTTTTCAGATTTGTTTGATTATTTTTCTAATGAATAATGCTCATTGCATTAATAACACAACGAAAAGGTTGCATCATCATTCACTTTCTGACCAATCACAGAGATCATTAACCCGAGCTAAGTGTACGAACTAACGTTCAAACGAATTCAATCTCAGCTCACCATATCACCAGCTAATCTGTTTCTTATACCACTGTCAGAAAAGATATTTTGATTATGAATATTATATTCCAAGCTAGCTACCAAACACTTTTAATACATATCTCACCTACACCCAACAATACCATTCACTCAAACAACCCATGGGCTGATTATCCAAGTTCCTGATAAATGTTTTAAAATCTAAATCAAGTCATGTTTAGTTTTCTTTCTATACTAGTGGTCAAAAGTTTCTAATTTAACACTGTCATCATAGCCGAATTTGTTTTAAGTAGATAAAATATCTTGGTTAGACTCCATCAATATAATCAAATATATAGACTATAATTAACACTGTTATCATAGCCGAAGTTGTTTTAGGTAGATAAATATCTTGGTTAGACTCCATCAATATTCATTAAATATATAGACTATAA
>NW_013665805.1:753530-753974 GCF_000517525.1 Limulus polyphemus | reverse complement strand
CATCATAGCCGAAGTTGTTTTAGGTAGATAAAATATCTTGGTTAGACTCCATCAATATAATTAAATATATAGACTATAATTAACACTGTTATCATAGCCGAAGTTGTTTAGGTAGATAAAATATCTTGGTTAGACTCCATCAATATAATCAAATATATAGACTATAATTAACACTGTTATCATAGCCGAAGTTGATTTAGGTAGATAAAATATCTTGGTTAGACTCCATCAATATAATCAAATATATAGACTATAATTAACACTGTTATCATAGCCGAAGTTGTTTTAGGTAGATAAAATATCTTGGTTAGACTCCATCAATATAATTAAATATATAGACTATAATTAACACTGTTATCATAGCCGAAGTTGATTTAGGTAGATAAAATATCTTGGTTAGACTCCATCAATATAATTAAATATATAGACTATAATTAACACTGT
>NW_013665805.1:739277-752607 GCF_000517525.1 Limulus polyphemus | reverse complement strand
ATAGACTATAATTAACACTGTCATCATAGCCGAAGTTGATTTAGGTAGATAAGATATCTTGGTTAGACTCCATCAATATAATTAAATATATAGACTATAATTAACACTGTCATCATAGCCGAATTTGTTTTAGGTAGATAAAATATCTTGGTTAGACTCCATCAATATAATTAAATATATAGACTATAATTAACACTGTTATCATAGCCGAATTTGTTTTAGGTAGATAAAATATCTTGGTTAGACTCCATCAATATAATTAAATATATAGACTATAATTAACACTGTCATCATAGCCGAATTTGTTTTAGGTAGATAAAATATCTTGGTTAGACTCCATCAATATAATCAAATATATAGACTATAATTAACACTGTTATCATAGCCGAAGTTGTTTTAGGTAGATAAAATATCTTGGTTAGACTCCATCAATATAATCAAATATATAGACTATAATTAACACTGTTATCACCAATAGATCCGTTGAGATAACAAAATCGAATGTTTTTATATAATAAATCATGCTTTGAGATCAGTACTTAAGATTACGACTGTAAATTTGCAACCACAAAAATTCATTAGAAAATTTTTTGATAATAAAATGCCCGGAATTCGTTGCAGTCGTACCCTTCGTCTTATTTAATGACATGCATCCATATGCCGCATGCCAGATACTGCTACAACTTTCCATATTTGTTCTCTGCTTCAGCTACTGCTTTGCGAAAACTGGTGAATAAGGTGTTGCTTATTTTTAAAATTATCTTACTGGTAATTCCTAAGAAGTTCTCTACTTGAACTGCGATGAACTACTGACTTCTAGGGTTACTTCTTATAATAAGCTATTAAACTTTCTTCAGTACCTCTTCCTATATGCAGTCGGTAGGTGGAAGTAAAATAGTGCGTTTTTACTCTCGTCCCCGGAGGTAGGGCGAGAGTATTACAATCGAGTTTGCGTGTGTGTCTGTCTGTGTTTCCGCACATGTATCTCGAAAACTAATAGACCAATGTAAATGAAAATTTCAGATAAGATGAAAAGTCAGCATGGAACAGTCCTCCCTAAATATGGTTCAGATCTAATTTCGGATTCGGATTCTGGATCACTTTGAAGCATTTTTTTTTGTAATGGGATGATAGGACATTTTCGCGGTTTTGGATTAATAATTCTGTAAAGTTTGATCGGATTTGTACCAAATTTTATGGGCACATTAAGGTTGAGACTCCTCATCACGCTACAAAATATTATCCGGAATCGTTGATCATTCTGGATCTGAGAAGGATTTTCTGAGTTTTCGAAGCTAATTTTGACGTTATCCAATCTCGAAAAAGAGCAGCGGGGCGAGGGTATGCAGTTTCTCTGATTGCTCTTGTGTCCAGTTGGAATCACGTCATTCCTTGCTGTACCGCTACGTTCCAACAATACAGATATTCATTTCTTCAAAACATTAAAAGTTTGTGTCTTGCATGCATTTATAAATGTGTATAGAGCTTTGCTTCAGAAAACCTGTAACTTAACCCATCAGAGAAAGGACAAATTTTATAAGTCATCTCATCTTACAAACCACCACATACAAATACATTTTAAGAAGAATGATAAAGGTTTTTAATATTTGAAGTCACAGGCTATAGGAATGATCAGAGGGCAAGGTAGATGGATATGGAAGCTGTTGTCATAGATAAAAACAACCCTTCGTAAAGGCCAACCCATGTTTCTGGTCAATTCCATTTCAATAAGTAAGGCCTCTTCATGTGTGTTGTCTGGATAGTTCTTAAGATTTATACTTTGAACTAAGAATCTGGTTCAGTTTGTTGACCAGATTCTTTTAAGAAGTGTTCCACTATTACGTTTACGAATTTCAGTGGGTTTGAACGTTTCACTAAAGTGCATTTTATTACAAAAACTGCAGTTCGTGAATAAATAACACTAATGATTTGGAATTTTTCCAATTAATCCTATATTGTATATTGTACAGTCAGATATTTGGCTTAAATACAGATTGGCAGAGAACATATTTAAAACTGCCAGGCTTCTGCGCAATTTCGACTGAGCATCCGTTCTGTTTTATGATTCCCCCTCTGTTTAGTCTGTTAACTGCAATACAGTTACTATTGTTAATAGTTGAACCTTTCCAGAAGGGGAGGAGCACTCCTTCAACCTGATGATGGTTTCGGTATTGTATTCAAAAGATTACTTTAATAAACATAGTTGAACTTGTACATATCCTCTTTAGTGTCTGACTTATAAACACAACTTCAGCAGTAGCTCCCCAAAGAGTTGGGAATATCTCGTCTGTCAGACTTAATAAAAATAAACAACAACAACAAAAAAAAACGCAGATAAAAAACGAGATAGCTGGAACAGAACATCAAATATGGTTTAAGTTAAGGGTGCTCCCACACCTACTACCAACCTCCGTACGCAGCCGGTTGTGGGTATGATAGTTACTTCTAAAAACTATTAAAGATATTAAAAGTAGCATCGTAGTAGAAATTATTTTGTTGTTAGAAACCATTTTTAATTTATAGATTTTTAAAACTCTCAACCGATACTCATGGTTTTAATAAGAAACAATTTTCTATAATTATCTAAGTCTAAAGGGTGCAGGTTGGATGATCAAGTGTAGAAATTAGGGGTGGTTTTTAACAACAAAATAATTTCTACCCTAATTATGTGGATAAGAGATGTAAGTTATATTATTTAAAACCCAGTAATACACTGTACTATGTACTGTTTGTTTGTAGTTGAGCACAAAGCTACACCATAGGCTATCTGTGCTCTACCCACCAAGGGTATCGAAACCCAGGTTTTAGCGTTGAAAGTCCACAGACATACTGCTGTACCACTGGGGGCAATATTATCGTAGATGGTAATGAATTTGAGATTTTAAAAATCAAGAAATACTTTTACTATAGTTCAACTTGGTGCTTGATACGACTGTACCGAGTGCATGTGGGTAATGACAAGAAACTTTTAATCTAGTTTCCATGGCGTTACTATAAAGAATGTTATTAACACTGTTTTAGAGAGATATTTTAATGAATCTGGTTGGTTCTGTAAAGTAAATGTTTGTTCCGAGTAATAGGCTTGCGATCATAAAGCTAATGTTGGTTACTATCATGTGTCACTTTCTTACTAGCTCTGATTTGTTGGTGTGTATTGATATCTAATCAAAAACACCTTAGGTGTGAAAAAAAAGGTGCGGCCAAAAGATGATTGAGCGTGCGAAACTAGTAGCTACACTTATAGCATTGATAATAATTTCACAGCAAATATTCATTCAATTAGTTAGCCAGACCGCGTTTGTTGTTCAACTTGGGACATGATGGTGGGTAAAACAGAATACGAGGCCTAGCTAACTAATGAATGAATTGAATATTTGCTGTAAAATTCTTATCAATGCTATAAGTTTAGTACCAAGTTTGGCCGCCAATTTTGATTTAATTTCTTTAAGTCGCACGCTCAATCCTTTTTTTTTTTTTGCCCCACCTTTTTTTCAAATCTAAGGTGTTTTGATTAGATTTTATTAAAATTGTTTTTATATTGGAAATGGTGTAAATTAATTTTTAACTAAGGTATTTTTTTAAATATGCTGCTAATTACGTTTAACTAAAGTATTGTTTTAAATAGGGGTTTATTTTAAATATGGTGTTACTTCATTTTTAATTAAGGTATTGTTTTAAACATAGCGTTGTTGTTTATTTTGAATATGGTGTTAATTCATTTTAAATACGATGATTTTAATGAATTATAATATTTTTTAATAAAATATGTTTCAAGGCTGAAAGCAAGTATTATACTATGAAAACACTTCTCGGAAACTATATATATATTGTATTGATGGAACCAGAATCTATTCAGGCTCAAGTGAACGCCAGTAGAAAATATTGTTACACATATACTCATGAAATACATAAATCCTGAAAGGTAAGGTTTCTGTCCAAACAATGTTTATATATATCTTATGCAGCTTTCTTTTGAAAAGCAGAGAGATGATTTACACCTTTCTCGTGTATCATGCTAGTCCATTCGTAGCTTTTAGGTTTAGTAGGCACTGAAAAGTGTTGATATTAATAATAACAAAAACCTATTTTCTTTATCTACCTGTGTGTCTGAATCTCAAAGGCACACAAAAATTAAATTGTATTGTTATTGTAGATGAAAGAAATAACATTTTTATTAAAACTACAGCTGTCAATAATACATGTCGTGAGCAATAGTACATTTCCTGACACCATTTTACTTAAGGAGAACACGTTTCGGACATTAAATGTCAAAAAGTATAGTTTATTTTGTTCTAAGTTAGTTGACTTTTAGAACACCCGAAAAAGTCTGATCAATGAACTTGAATATTTTGATAAGATCAAAAAACAAAACAAAAATAGAAAAATTAAGAAAATATATTACAAGGTTTCGAGCAGCTTCAACGAGTTAAAATAATGAGCGACTCCTAACGAAAGATAAGTCTTGCATTTCAAAGAACGGAATTATTCTGTCAGAAAAAAACATTTTACATTATATGATTTTTTTAAAATACTGAAACTTTCTAATTTGCAAATGAACACACATTAGCTTTTATAAATTTTTTCACGGATTTTTTGCTTTAGACTTATAATTCGACTGAAACATAAAGCAACATATCAATAATGTTTTAGACTTTTTCTTCCATTCCACCTCTTTGTGGCGTCCTATTAACCATCATTTTGTTGTTTAACTATATTTTCTATTACTTATACCAGCTGTCATCTTATCCATTTTTTCCCAAGACACATTCTATGTATTGTTTCTTTCACTTTGGTCTTACGTTCTCTCTTCTTCTTCTTTACTTGCATATTCTCTTAATAATGTCTTCAAATTTATTGAATTCATCTTCCGAAAGCTCCATTTACTTTCTTTTCACATTCAACTTGACTTTTACTACACTTATTGAATTCATGCTTCTTCATTTAATTTATATGTTGCTGTATTCCTTTCCATCCTTATAATTCATTTAATATATTTTATCAGATTTCTTTGTTATTTCTTCATGCTTGATCCACACCCACTCTTATGATCCTTATATAAATCTTGTTTTAACAGTTGACTAAACATCTTTTTCTGAAATTGGAAGCATGCTGCAAATTTTGTTTTTTTATTCCCCATAAAATATTAATATATATATAATTTTTATTTCTTTTTTGATCATATAAATTATTTGCGATACTGTCCCGTTATTATTTTGAAACATATAGTTCATGTATTAGACTTCCTTATCACCTCACTGTCCTCTTTACTTTTCCGTTTTTCTATTTTTGATTTTATTCTTCCTCTTTTTAAAAAAGTTGTATCATTGATTTCCAGACAAGAGCGTCAACTGTTTCCATTCCAGCCATTATTATAAAATTCTGATCATCGATTGTAGGTGTTCCACTTCTTTTGTTAACTGTATCATCTGCATATGTCAGATGATATATTTTTTCCGTTTTGATTATAATTCCTCTAGCTTGATTATTGTACAAATGCTCTTCTATAGCAGAAATAAACAATGTAAACAATATTGGACTGAATGGGATAACCTCGTTTCACTTTCTGAGTAGACATAAGTCCAGAAATTATCTGTATGCTTCTTCTATACTCTTATTATACATATCTCGTATTGCTCTATTTACGTGTTTCCACCTATTAAATGTTCTTTAACATTCAAAACAGTCCCGACTTATCGCAATTAAAAATGGCGTAACTTTCATCTTTTATTTTAAAACTTTTCTTTTATCAATGTATTAATATAGAAGTATTGTCTATTGTGCCTTTTTGCTTTAATGTCCGCCTGAGCTTCCAACTAGTTACTTAATCTTTCTTCTAATATCATTTCATGTATCTTTTATCTAGTTGGTATAGGAGCAACGTTCATGTATAATGTTTTCTTTATCCTAATTTCTAGATCTATAAGTAGGACAAGTCACTGTTTCTCCCCCATTCTTGTAGGAACTTCTTACTACTCCAAATTTTAGTAATTATTTTTGGCAGTTCTTCAACAATTCTGTCAGGTGCGTTCTTCCATATTTAATTTCCATTTTTATCTATCCCTGATGCCTTTCTATATTATATTTTTTAAAACTTTACTCCCTCTGTTACTAGTTTTTCATTTCAAACAGTGATGGTATCGAGTGGTACACATAAGGTGGGTTATTACTGGTTACTCAGCAGCGCCACACCACCATGAACTCGACCATAACAAAACCTGCCATTCTGGTATAATGAAAATTGCCAAAAGGTGTCAGTATCAGCTGGTCTCATGAATGTTTCCTATAAGGAGAGACACACAGGATGATAGGAATCGACCAAGACCTTAATGTCATCCAAATTAGAGCGAAAGCCTCGACACTTCCATTGTGTCAAGGTGGCCATTTTTATTTAGGTGGAGAAAAACTGGGCGGAGAACCCTTCTATTTACGACCACGACGTTTTTCTTTAGTAGAAAGAGGTCTATCATCAGGTGGAGTTTACTGTGTTTTTATGTAGATGTTTCTACCAAGATGTTCCAAGAATGTAGCTTCTTAACTGACTTGGAGAGCCAGCAAGTCCCTCCAATCCCTTCTGAATGAAAAAGGGAGACATTTGCCCCAAAGTTTTGTCAGGCAAAGAATACAGAATGACGAAACGATATATAGGTACAGATTGGGGTGGTATTCAGAATTTTCCAAACATGGTCGCTTTCCTATTAATGAGATTTCTTTTTGGTTAACTGGGTGCAGGATCCATAGAAATGATGAAACTTCAATTCCCACTGACCCTACCTACAATGGAGTCCTACAGGGAGATACATTATAATGCTAAAGTAGAGCACTGTAGAGACGCCAAGGTTTCGTAGGCACTCTTCCCAAACACCAGCATCAGACACAATATCCACAACACCCATAGAGAATGTCTAACACTGATGGTTAGTTGACCCTAGCCCAACAGGATCAGCCGATTGACCTTGGCAAAGCCACCCCAAGGCTACCCGTCTACAGGAATTCAAAGTCCAAATAATGTGTTGAAGTGCCATCAATATAAACTGACCCCTTAATGACACTTTCAACCACCAGGAGTTTCTCCTCTCTTTCACGGGTTGTCAAGCACTGTAAAGACGTAGGTGGATGTTCAAATCTCAGAACAGGTAAACCAAAAATACAGAACCTTTCCTGGGAGGTCCCCTTACCACGTACAGGAATACACCTGATGGATTATTTTTTGTGTTTATTTATTCTACCATATAAACTCTTGAGATATTATGTCCCCTACCGTCTCCCATTCTTTTTACCAGGATCGAAGTCTCCAACAATGAGATTAAGTCGAAACGTTTTGCATATTCCTGGAGAACATTATTCCTTTTCATCACTCCAGCAATTTTCCAACTCAGGCTTATACTAATTTCAAAACGATCGCGAACCAGATTTAATCCATTTTTGTGATTGAACGTGATGCCCGTCTCAGTGGTGAAAGTATGGGAGGGTTTAAAATAAGCACTGGTAGATGTATCGATACTTACATCATGTACAATGACATCATTACCACATCCTATGTCTTTATGGCGCTTTGGGCACAGGACAGGTAGACTATTCTCGCTTGTCCTGTGAAAGTGGGTTTTGTTGGGGATCTCCCATTTCCCCCACATCAAATTCCTCAGCATTCTTGGATTTGTTTATCCCAGCCATGACCCTGCTTATAGGGCATTTATTGAGATATGTTTTGTCGAGTGTTGTCGCCTTATTTCTTCTCACCAAAGTCGTCATCATCGTAGTCATCAGCTTTGGTCTTCCCTCTGCATCTTGCACTTCCGGACATCTGTCAAATCTCCATTTCAGTCAAACTAACAGATACAACCTAACTCTGAAATTTCTTTTAACCCCAGAACTTAGCAAAATTTCCTTTTTCGCGAGAGGGGTGAAAGAGGATATCAATATCCCTGAACACCCCAGTTTAGGAAAGTTTATCTTTTCTTTAAAAACTAAATACCTGCCACGGTTTTTGTGTGTGTTTTTGTCTTTATGGGCTCCAATGTTCTGGTGAAATTTGCTGTGCTAAACTGTGAATCAAAATATTTCTAGAGGACATGTCGCACTCCATCAAGAGACTGAAGACACTAAAGATGCTCTGAAAATACTTTTTAGAGAAGGTGTTGAGAATATATCCGGGTCGCATCAATACTTTGAATTTAAGCACACAATATCAATGCCAATTGGCCAGTTGCTATTCGAAAAGATTATATCCCATGTTGCAGAGGATTGTCATGATCTGTAGAGAGGTTTGTTTTGAGTTTCGGGCAAAGCTACACGAGGTCTGTCTGACCTAGCCGTCCCTAAATTAGCAGTGAAAAACTAGAGGGAAGGCAGCTAGTCATCGCCACCCACCGCCAACTCTTGGGTTATTATTTTACCAACGAATAGTGGGATTGGCCATCATATCATAACGCCTCCACAGCTGAAAGGGCTAGTAAGTTTGGTGGAACGGGGATTCGAACCCCCGATCCACAGATTGCGAGTCGAAAGCCCCATCTGTACAGATCTAAAGCCACTTCTATGAAATGTTCATTTGCAATCATAGGCTCAATGGCCACTCAAATGCACTTCAAAATCACATGGCAGGCCATCTGATGCCTGATTTCATAAAAACTAACTGGGTGCATAATTGACATTATTTCACAACAAGAACTTTTCCTTTGTCATACCTATAAATATTATTAATTCCAATTATCCTTTAATTGTTTGTTCAGTGCAAAATCATTGTGAAAATTGAATAAATGAATTCAGATTTAAAAATTAGCTGATTAACAAAAGTAACCTACAAATAGGGGTGGGACGCCTTTTTCAATATTTTGAGCCACAGAACATGAACTGTGCAGTTCGTACATTTCAGTGCAATGATTCCTGTGCTATATGTAACTCTAAATACCAATTTAATTTACGTCAGTTTCACGAATCTATTTTGCTTTTGACCTTTACGCTCAATTGAGCCTTATCCATCTCATTCAGGTAGTAAAATTTAAATGACTATAATAAACTCGAACCGCTTGTTCGATTACTTTTAAACCCGACTTTTTATTATTAATACTTTTTTACTAAATATCTTCTAGAAAATTTCGTAGAAACTGGTTCAGCCAGTATCTCATAACAGCTCCAAAGCGGCAGAGAGATGAATAACTCTGGTATATATATATATATATATATATATATATAACTAGCGAAAATACCCGGCTTCACTCGGATTATAAGTTTGATATACTTAAGATATCTATGTCAGTGTGTGTATTCTGAATCAATTTTAGCATAAAAGTATAACCTATATACTTTTGTTGCTAAGCAATATGACATAAAAGCCATTGTTGGAATGCCTTGTTACAAAAACGTACTGGCTTTTCTATATATTAGAAGTTGTTATATAAGGAATCACTTATTTTCTATGTGGTTTTTCACTAGCTTCTCTCAATAAAAATATGCGAACGCACATGCGCCCAGTACGTGGATAAGATAAGTAATAATACCCAGGTGCACACAGCTATGATAAACAAGTGTGTCATTTCGTAAATTCTCACATGTTACAAGATGACACACCTGTTTATCATGGCTGATCTCTTTCTGGATGGTTCTGGATCCCCAAGTTGATCGATATTCCTTAGTTTTCCAATGCAGTTAAGTACAATGGACATGTTCGTCTTAGAAAATTTAAATCCCCAATCTGAATAATATTTATGACCTGAGCGTATGAATATTTTGCGCCAGACAAGGCTGTTCCATCCTTTACCAAAATCGATCATTTTTCGATGGTATCACATTACATACGACGCACCAAACAATGTCAAAACGTAGCTCTGATATACATTCTGTTCCACTGCAAATTTATGTCGGCCACGTTTGTCAAATGACTGTCTGTTTTTCGTATTCAAAATGGTTTTAATATAGCGTATTCAATCCTGCATTCATCGTGTTTTGTTCATTGAAATGGAGAAAATGCTTGTTTAATATCTCTCGAAGTTGTGTTGTACATATAAGTATATCTTGTGAATACACTTGTTTATTGTTTTCAAACAAATACAGTTTTCTGACTTTTTAAGTTATGCTTATAGCTACATTGTCAACTGGAGAAGTCAATTAGAAAATAAAAGTTTTTCACAGGAGCAGGTTTATAAAGGAGATAAATGTGTTTGTGTTACACATAAATTACATGTGTGTTTGGACATTTTTAAAACTGGGAGTCATCATTCACTGTAAAAATGTACAAGTAGTACAGGGAGTTTTTTTTACACTATCGCTACATTTTAAAGTCTTCTATAGTGTATAAAGAAAATAAACATAACATTTCAATTTGAGTTTGTTTGTAATTAAGCACAAAGCTACACAATAGGCTATCTGTGCTCTGCCCACCACGGGTAACGAAACCCGGATTCAAGCGTTTTAAGTCCGCAGACATACCGCTGTGCCACTGGAGAGCATTCAATTTGAGAACAAGTGCCCTGTTCAGGGAAGTACGAGGCTAGATTAAGTATGTAAATAAACAACTGATATAGTCGTCAAGCACGGCTGAATGTGTTTATTTCTGAATTTTCGTTCAAAGCTGCACAAACAGATACCTACGTTTCAAGCACGTGGACTGTAAACAATGGCTTCTCTAAAAAAAAACCTTGACGATATGTACAGCCGCATGCGTGGTTGTAGTCAGGAAATAGCAAATTTTTCTATATTGTGTCACGAAATAACAATAGAAATATCATTTGACATTTGTGATAACAGCAAAAAAAAATGTTTTATCTCGAAGATCTATATAGTTATGAACTATTGTTATCCCATATCTAAAAGAAAGCATGCATATCTTTATAATAATTCATCAGTTGTTCGACAGAATTGTCTGCCATTCTCATTGTTATAAAATAAATAACAATGATCAAAATCTGCCTAAAAAAAACGGAGTTTTTTATTGATATATACAAAGTTGGTCGCTTTATTATTTAAAACAAAAAATACATATTCGTATTGCAAACAGACGCACAGTGTTTCTAATAGAAGCACGTTTGCTTTACGACATTAATCTACATAAAATTCTAAATAAAGGTCAAAGTTTCTGCAACAGGTTCATACATTTTAACACAGCGTAAGCAATAAATACAATATATATATCAACCAACTAATAATGTTTTACTTAAATGAGATTTATGACAAACTCTAGCCATAACAGTTGTAAATATTGTATTATGCCTCATCACAAAGACTCGAACGTGATCCAAATCAAGTTTCCCATTAGAGGGAATCATTAGAGCTTTAAAGTAAAATGTAACAAGTACTATAGAAAACATGCAACTAACGGAAGCAGTTCCTGACTTGGTCAATAATGCAAAGTTTAATCAAACTTTATAGGAACGATGTTCCACACCCCTTGCTATCTTTGAAACTACTTCTTCCATCGTCGAGGTTCATCAGTCTGAAGGCCATAATTTCGCAATGTTGCCTCATACTACAGCTTCCATTGGAACGCGCTTTTGTGAATGACGGCCAGATCAATTTTAAACCACACATTTGTACAAACTTTCAACAACCTTTCAATTGTAGCCCCCTAGTGGCGTAGCAGTATGGGCAGAGCACAGATAGCCCATTATTCAGCTTTCTGCTTGACTACAAACAAACTCAACTCTAGATAATAGATATGATAATGCGAAAAGAAAGTTATTTTATGCGGAAATCCAACCGACGTTTTAGGCATATTTTTCTAATCTATTGATGCACCAAGTGTTTGTGGTTCCGTTACTTTCTTGGTTTTAAGATCTTTATTAAAATACAGTCACATAAAAAATGAGTAAAAACAAAACAAGAAAAAACAACTTGATAACGCAATTAATTCCAATAAACACCGCTGGGCTTCTTGCATGTTTCGCCCAATGGTAAATTCAGTTCTTTACTCTGAAAGTTATAACAAATTAAAGCACGGTATTCCTTAATATGACGTGCTTGTGGAACCCATCGGTAGTGAAGGGTATAAAGAAGTTGTTAATATGAGTGTGGCAACATCTACCTAACTTGTTCAATATCCAAAACTAAAGTTAACAATGAAACTTCGTCAAGAAGAAAGTTCTCTAAGCCTGATAATGAATGATACCATTAGAAATGTAAAACAAAAACTTGACGAGGTATTGCATTTTTAAACACATTGATGATCATTAAAAATATAAACGGAGAAGTTATATTTAAACAGCTGCTATATTGTAAGCGCATTTGATTAAAAAGGAACTATATGACGTACGAACCTGTCTGTCAACATTAAAATACTCACCGAAAAAAATTATGTATAAAAGCTACAACGTCCCTTTCGTGTTCGGGAGTGTATGAGCACTGCCATGTTTTTTATACTTCTAATGATCGTCAGTTTGTAATTTGTATTATGTAGTAATTTATCTTGTTTAAAATGCTGAAGTTTTAACACTACCTTGAGCAGTGTCTGGTTTCAACTAGGTGTAACAGTTATCCGGTCTGAATCGTTTGTCAACGTCGTTTCACTTTTTAGTGTTGGTAAAGTTGATTGGTGTGTGAAATCCATTCAAGAGTAAATATCATTGGTTTTGTTGAATTTTCGTGTAAAGCTACACGAGAGCTATCTATGCTATCTGTCCCTAATTTTGAAGTGATAGACATGGGGAAGTTAGCTAATCAAAACTACCCACCGCCAACTGTTGGGCTACTCTTTTACCAACGAAGAGTGGGATTGACCTGCCACATTATAATGTCCCACAGCTGAAAGGACGAACATGTTCGGCGATGGGTTACTATCTCGTGAGTTGTAAATTGCGAGTCGATCACCCTAACCACCAGGCCATGTTTCGAAAATTCAAGAAACTAACAATCGTCCGAAAACACTAAAGAAATACTAATGTTAAACTAGTGTCTTAAGTACAAAACTAAATAGAAGTAAAAATGCCAATGGCACAAAAAGCTAAAAACACAATCAAGTTGGACAGTGTCACCATCGCAAATGACACCGTCCAATGTAAGGGGTAAACCCTTAGAAAAGATATATCTAAAATGGTGCCGCTGTACACATTCGTAATAACGTCATGAAAGTAAAACATGGACAATTGTAACACTAGTATCTCAAAGACCACCAATCGACGGATCAGTCCCACATAAAAGAAAACGATGAGTTAAAAAATTGTGACCAATGCGTAGCCTACAGAAGACAACGTCTTCCCGTCGGTCCTTACGGAAACTATATGGCCAAACAACAACAGTAGGTTTGAGCTAGAAAAGCTTGTTATGAAGTTGCTCACCCCAAATCGACTGGCAACTGGCGCGAAGCCGAGCCTTGATGATGACAAAACCTTGTCGAAACGTT
>NW_013665805.1:732609-739215 GCF_000517525.1 Limulus polyphemus | reverse complement strand
AAACTTATATTAAAGTTTTTCTTCATTACCCATTTAAGCCGTCTCCAGCCATTAATAGTCCTTATACGACAGACTTAGCTCCAGTGTCAGCATGCTCGGTCCCTAGTTTACAATGCTTCTCAACCTTTCTCAATATCATTCACCACTTTCACAACAGCTCACTCAATAAAGACAAAAAGTACAAAATTAAAATGCAAAATTCTATATTATGACAAAAATATACACCAAACTACAACTAGAATGAATACAACATAATATAAACAAAATCTCTGGGTTAACCATTCACCCAGTTGAGAAGCACTGCCCTAGAATACTGACATGGCCAGGCATCCAAAAAACTGGATAGAAGTATATGACAGAGAATACTGAGTCAGTTGTTTCTGAATATTTAAAAGAACAGAGTGAGAACTTACATTAAGTGATTCCAAGGCCAGAAGAGAGCTGAGTTAATGTACTGCTTAGCTTCTATGTGATCCAGGGTAAGAGAAATGGCATACAACTCGGCAGTGAATATAGAAATGGCAGAGGGGATCCTGTAAGAAACCACCATGCTACAACAAACCATAGCAGAGCCTGCAGAGTCACTGGATTTTCAACTATCCATAAAAAACGGGTACAGAAGAATGTTTTGAAAAATATTTGGCAAACAGAAGACAGTAATTCCAATCAGAAGTATCTGCCTTCCTCAGATGACTCAAAGAAAGGTCACAAGTGGTGATGGTATTGAGCCATGGCGGAATTGGCTGATCATTGGACTCAGGAACATCATCCAATGATAGACTGCATATACATGCCAAAAGGAGGAATGGCAGACCATCTATTCTGTAAGAGCCCACTGAAGAAGGAAGATACAAACCCAAGTGGGATGTTGTGGTAAGGATCGAAGCTTGGTAGCATACTATAAAAAAGGATGCAAACACCATAGGTGAAGAGGTGGTTCATGGGACTCAATGTACAAACTCTGGACCAGTGAATTTTGGAAAGCCCCCATGCAGAGTCAAAGCCCCAGATGGTGTACAAGGTCCAAACACTTCAAGGCAGAGAGCCTGACAGAGCCATAGACCCATAATCCAGCTTGGATCGTATGAGGGAATGATAGATTTTGAGCTTGGAACATTTAGCCACTCCCCAAGAAATGGAAGAGAGGACACGGAGATTGTTCAGTGCCTGTATACATTTGACACAAAGTTACATAATGTGAGGAATAAAAGTCAGCTTGCAGTCAAACGGAAGCCCCAAGAACTTTGTCTCATGAGCCACGGGAAGAATAACACCACAGAGACAAAGCTCAGGATCACGCTGTAAACCCATTGGTGGCAATAATTAATGCAAACGGTTTTAGAGGAAGAGAAGGTAAAATCATTTGGTGTGAGAGCAGTCTGAAACTGACGCTCAATAAACCTCATGTTCGACGACTGACAATAATTGTTGAAGTCGTCGATGAACAGGTCATTGGAAACAGTAGAAGGAAGTTGTTTAGTGATAGCATTGATCTAGATACTGAAAAAGGTGACACTCAAGACACAACCCTGATGGACTTCAAGTTTCAATATGAAAGAACGCGACAGGGTCGAACCCACAGGGAATTGAATGCCCTGTCAACTAAAAATTTACGAATAAAAATGGGCAAATGGCCACGTAACCCATAGGAATTGAGATCCTGCAAAATGTCAAACCTTCATAAGCTTTCTTAAGATCAAAGAAGACAGAAACAAAATGCTCTCTCTTAAGAAACTCTCCCATAATCGAGGTTTTGAGATGAATCAGGTGGTACATGGTGGAACACTGTCGACGAAAACCACCTTTAGTTGGCGGGAGGAGGCTGTTTGATTCAAAGAACCAAACAAGAGTGCATTAACCATCCTTTACAAGACCTTACAGAGACAGTTAGTCAAAGCAATTGAAATCTTGGGATCATTCCAATACTTTGAAAAAGAGAGAACATTTGCCTGTCAAATCCAGTTAAAAACAACCAGAAGAAGAGCAAGAGAGGCAGAAGAGAGATGGCACAGCATCTCAAGCAAATCTCATCAGGTCCAAGACTGATGAAGAGCAAGCTTAAGTTCTACCAGTGTAAATGGGTGATTATAATCATAATGACAGTCGGCCCAAAAGGAAAAGGACGATCTCTCAGCCCGAAACTTGGTGGCCAAGAAGGCGGGAGAAAAGATAGAAGGGCTGTAAAGGTAGAAAAAGCCCTCTCCAAGAGTATCGACGATGCTCTGTACATCAGCACCTTCTTGGCTATTGGAGAGAAAGATGGAACTGGTGGTAGAAGAGATGCTGGTAGTGAACTTAATCCAGGATTCCTTCTGGCTTTGACAACTGGCCAGCCGAGTATGGGCACGAACTCACTGGAAAGCAATGTGGTTGGAAAGAGTTGGATACCTGTGAAAAATATTCCAGGCTCGTTTCTGAGCCTTCCATGCCTGCTGGCAGGCACGAGACCACAATGGACGGGAATACCGTGGGAAACGTGTTGAGGTTTTAGGAATAGAATGAACAGCTACTAGAATAATGCAAGTAGTTACTGTCTCTCCAAAGTCGTTAATAGATGGAAGACTAACGACAGCAGGATCAAATTCAAAAAGAATAGTGAAGGAGAGCCAGTCAGCCTGCTCTTGGCCAGGTGGTTAGAGCACTCTGTGCGTAATCTACAGGCCGTGGGTTCGATTCCCGTCACCAAAAATGCTCGCCCTTTCAGCCGTGGGGTCGTTATAAGTGGTAAAAGAGTAGTCCAAGAGTTGGCGGTTGGTGGTGATGACTAGCTGTCTTCCCTCTAATCTCTCACTGCTAAATTAGGGACAGCTAACGCAGATAACCCTCGTGTAGCTTTGCGCGAAATTCAAAAACAAACAAACAGCCTGATCCAACTTCCACTGTGGCACATGGGTTGGGTGGCATCGACCATGGCCAATATCTCTCAAAATGATGGGAAAATAATCCCAGCCCCGTGGGTCACTGTCGATCCTCCAAGAAAAAAAAAGAGAGAAAGTGGAGGTGAACAGATAGATAGATCACTAGCATCAAAAGACTGACTATTTGCATGAAAATAAGTAAAATAACCAGTATTAAAGAGAAAAAAGTTGCGATCTGAGAGCATATGCTCCATAGAACGACCTCTCCCATCATAATCAGCACCACTCCAAAGGGAACTGTGTCCATTGAAGTCTCCCAAGATGAAGAAGGGAGATGGTAACTGGTCAATAAGATCATAAAGGTCTGATTTATCGTAAGTCTCTTCTGGTGACAGATAAAATGAACAAACAGTGATGGTACGACCCACTGAGATACAGATAGCTACACCCTTCAGGAACGTATCGAGTTGCACAGACAAGGTGGGTATGTGCTGATCAACCAGCAGGACCACATCTCCAAGAACTCGACCATCACACACCCTTCATTCCTGTACATGGAAAAACTGCCGAAAGGTGACAGTATCAACAGGTTTCAAGAATGTTTCTTGCAAGGAGAGACACATGGAATGATAGGAGTTGATCCAGGACTTGATGTCATCCAAATTAGAATGAAACCCTAGACAGATTCACTGTATCAAAGTGGTCATTTTTATTTAAAAGGGGGAGAACTGGGCAGAGAACCATTCTGTTTGCGACCACGACGTTTTTCCTTAGTATAAACAGGTCTATCGATGCAAATGGAACCTGCCCTTAGAAGATTAGGCAGATCTCTGTCGGAAGAATGAGACTTCAGTGACTGAGGGAGTGACTGAATAATGGGTTGAATGAGAGAGACCCAAACAGTCACTGGAAGCGATGTTGGGAACAGAGACAGGAGTAGACATTAACTTGTCATCTATTGCATCAACAGAGGGCAAAAGACTCTTGAGATGGTGAGAGAAAGACTCTGTTGGAGGCACAGAAAGATCTGTCTAGACTTCTACTGTAACAGTAGAGTGGAGTGGAGTGCAGCACCATATTCCTGAGATGGAATTGTGAATAACAACTTCCAGGTCTTAGAATGAGAAATATTGTTTGCAGTATATAAACTTTGTACCTCTTTTTCCTCCATCCACTTATGGCAAGAATGAAAGTACAAGGGGTGGGAACCACCACACCTGACGCAGTGAGTGTCCATTTGACACTCGTAGGTGTCATAGTCTTTGTCATCACAACAAGTAAACGTCATCTTTATGAGTGGGGATATGCCGCACAACAGAAACACCTTGGTTGGAGAAACCAGCGATAACTCTTCAATGATAACTCCTAGTGAGGAATTCAAAGTAGCATGGTAGCAACCTCAATAGGTATATTCCCAAATGACCTCTGATTTCAGGATGAGTTCGATATGATGTGGTGTAGATGTTTCTACTAAGATGTCTGCAGAACGTAACTTCTTCACTGACTTTGGAGAGCCAGCAAGCCCCTCTAATTCCTTCTGGATAAAAAAAGGGGAGACTTTTGCTCTAATGATTTCTCAGTCAAATAATGGAAAATGAGACAGGAAGTGATTGGGGTGGTGAGTGTGGAACACAGTTTTCAACACAAGGACACTTACATATTAACTGGATTTAGGGGATCCATAAGAAAGTGTAAGTGATTCAGTGCCCACTGACCCCATCCACCATGAAGCCCTACGGAGAGGTGCACTACAATGTCAAAGAATGACAATGTAGCTACACCAAGGTTTGGTGGGCACTAAACCCAAACACCAGTATCAGACACACTGTCCACAACAACCATTGAAAACGTCCAACACTGGTACTTAGTTGACCCTAGCCAGGACCAGCCAATTGACCCTGGGGGAGCCACCCCAAGGCCAACCGTCTACAATAATTCAATGCCAAATTAATGTGTTGAAGTGCCACCGATATAAACTGACCCATAAATGACACCCTTCAACCACCAGAATCCTCTCCTCCCCTTCACAAGACGCCATACACGTAAAATACGTGGGTGGATGTTCAGATCCTAGAGGAGGTAAACTGAAGCTACAGAACCTTTTCTGGGAGGTATTCCTCACCACGTACAGGAATCCATCTCGAGGGGGTCCTGTGTTAACCGATCACCAAAAATTTCGAATGCTAATTGAATAAGAATAGAAGTAAAGAAGCTAATTGCATCAAACTAAGCTATATCTTCATGTTCAGAAACTAAAAGCTCTTTTAGCTCATTTACAAACAAATTAGAATATAGTGCATGTAACGTAAACTGCTCTACTAACAGTTTCCTATGCTATTTAGAAACTTAAATAACTTGTATGTTGGAGCCCCGATAAAAGAAACAATGAGTCGTAGGGGTACACCAGATCCATGTACTTTAGAACAGCCATAAAACAATGGAATTTGATAAACAGGCTTATGTAAATAGCAGTTCTGTTTATCTATTAGATATCAGGTATCTTTAAAAGATTTCAACATGGAGTTATTCTGTTTTTCATAGTTAGCTGGAGCATACTTGATAAAAAGGAAACTTCATTTACAGATTTACATTCTCAAATAGATTACATTATATTTACAATAGAGAAGGGAAAAAATAATTATCTACATTTTATCAGACGTCTTAATTTCTCGAACGAAAGAAAACAAGTGTGCTACTGGTGTCTTTCGTAAATCAACATACCTGTAGGTATATAGATTTTTCTTCACGTTATCCTTTACAACATAAACAAACTGTTTCAGCTTTATTGAATCATACACACACAGCCAGTAATATTTGACACAGCCATAATCCAAGATTAGATAAAAAAAATTGAGGTAAAATATTTTGACACAAAATGGTTATTCAAAAATCTTCTTGAAACATTCCCTCTAACAAAGAACAAAATCACGACATTCCAGAAACTAGGATTACACTTGCTTGTGGGTGAAAGGTTATCTATAGTGCTTCATTCTGTGAATATCCATTTTTTTAATGCATTGCTCTTCATTTATACATGTTTTAGTGTCCCCTAAAAATAAGGATGTTTATCAGGCTGGTTGTAAAGATTGTAATGGTAAATGCACGGGAGAAACTAGACGATAATTGAAATTTAGAATCGGAGAATACAAGTAAGCTGTAAAAATGGAGATCTTTTAGAGACTGCTTTAACTGGACTTGTTTCTTTATCACTGATTGGGAGAATTCAAAGTTATATCAGCAGGGGATTTTTAGAAGGATGATATAGAGCAAAGATCCGATTCTTGTTAATCAAGTTACCTCTTGATCATCCATTTATTACTGTTTAACGATAAGCAATAAATTGCGCTATTTAAAGTTTTTTGTTTCTACACAACGGGCTATCTGTCCACCATGAGTATCCCGATGTTTAGCGTTATAATCCCTCAGACTCACCGTTGAGCAATTGTGGGGGTGGGGTGGGGGATTTACTTAAAGTTAAATATTGATGATGTATTGTTTGTTTGTTTGTACTTAAGCACAAAGCTACACAATGGGTTATCTGTGCTCTGCCCATCACGGGTATCAAAACCCGGATTCTGGCGTTGTAAATCTGCAGACATACCGCTGTGCCACTGGGGGGCTTGATTATGTAAAAACTTCTACCAGGAGAGCTGCTAAAATTCTACAATAATAATTACAATTCATTAAAAATAATCTTAATTATAAGTAACAGGCAAACTACAAACGTCTGGAGTTATTCTTTTAGCTG
>NW_013665805.1:725244-732184 GCF_000517525.1 Limulus polyphemus | reverse complement strand
GATTTTCAATCTTTAAATCGCATACATAATGTTTAACTTATATTAGTTAATATTCTCATTTACACTGTTGTTGTTGGTTTCTTAGTGTAAAGATACACAACGGGCTAGCTGCACCCTCACCACTACGGAGAATCGAACCCCAAATTTTGGTGTTGTAAATCCCGTAAAGTTACCACTGTCTCACCGGAGGACATCTCATTTATGGGAATATCTTCAACAAGCTATCAGCTACACGTCCCCTGGTGGGAAAACGGTAAGTCTACAACGCAAAATCCGAGGTTCGATTCCACGCGGTCGACACAACAGATAACCGAATGTGGATTCGCTCTAAAAACAAAGAAACAAACAACTAATCAGCTACACTGGTCAAATGACCAAAAAATATCAAATCTGGCTTGTGTTCTAAACTGAAGTATGAGGATGTATTTTTCACCAGCAGTTAACATCACTATTTCTAATTCTCTAAGCAACAGCAAGTTTTGTCATCCAGTTATCCATGTTGGTCGAGGACTTATTATGACTTGCCAAATAATAATTTTTAAGTCTTGCCAAGTTTATTTAATATTCACGTTAAAGACACGTATTTCTCCTATAGCGTATTCCTCTTGTTTTTTTTTTTGGGGGGGGGGTTCGTGTTAGTAACGAATTTTCCCAAGTGAAAGAAGGAACTAGCAAATAATTTCCATTTCTAGGTATTTCACAGTTACGTTTGTTTGTCTGTGTATTGTTAAACACAAAGCTAAGCAATGGGCTATATGTACTCTACCCACTGCGGTTATCGAAAACCGATGTTTAGGGTTATAAGCTCTCAGACTTATCGCTAAGCTACTGGGTGGCTTAAATAAAGTTCAACAATTATCTATCAATACCTATTTGTTTCTTTGATCAGATGTAGATATTATAATTATCAAAAGAGGGCGCTAGTTCCCGAGAAAAAAATTTATCCTAGATATAAATTACAAAACAATAGTTAATAGTTTGTAATGCTGATTTCACAAAGCGTATGGTTAAGTTATGTTTAATCACAGCGATTATTCTAGCGCGAAGCGTAAAATTCGCCCCAGATATACTTAATTATAATTTCTCGAATGTAATAAGTTTATCGTGGTTTTTATTGGTTTCCGTCAACGATTTAAATGTAAAAGATATATATTTATACACGAAAAATCATTAGCAAATTATTAAATGGTTCCTAAATTCAAAGGATTTGAAATACTTTTCCTTCTTTACGAACAGTTCAAAATGTTCAATTAGTAAACAATTATGCAACTTAGTGCTTTTAGATATCAAACTTATTAGATGCATGACATAATGTTTCACATCCAATTTTTACCTGTTCTGTTTACGGAGTCAATACTTCCTAGGTCATCCACCTCTTGGAGAACAAACACCATTTTGATTTGTTTTTACAGATCATTCTATGATTTTATCTTCCATGGTGTTTTATTTATCTTGGACGGTACAAACTAGAAGACGTGGTAACTTAATACATCTCCTCCAGTTGACACTAATGACTATACCGCCGTCTTTTCTTCGTGGACTTTTTATAACGTGGTGGATAATAGTTAAAACCTATGGCGAGAACATAAACTCAGACTAAAAAAAAAGTAATATGTAACATCAAAAAAAAAAAAACATGGATAAATAGCATATGTGTATCTTTCAACTTAATAAACTTAATAACATCTAAAGAGAGACATGTTTGAAGGAAGTAAACTTAATAGCAAAGTTATATTTACGGTTACTGTGAAAAGAGACGTAAAATATAAGTCCTGAAAGTTCGCATAAGCCATATTCGCGGATAAACGTTATTTTAAGATTCACATTAATCATGACAAAAAATTGATATTTTTAAAGTTTTGTGTATTTTATTGTGAGAATATAAGCTACGTTTAGCTATTGCTTTTAACCGAAAGATGGCGCTAAACACTTAAAATAGCAATGTTCATTCATTCATACATCATTATTAAGGATTTTACTGTACCATTTGTAGAAATGGAAAAAGAGACATGCATTAAAATATGATATTTTTATTTTTTCTTTCATTTTGAATTTGCACTTAGAATTTTCTTTTATGTTTTAGTACATATATATATATATATGTGAGGATAAAACAGTTTGTTAATGTGAAAGTTAGCCTGTTTGTTTATTTAAAATTCTTGTTAAATGCCAAGACTCTCTCTATTAGTTGTTTTGCTCATAACTTTCATAATAATTAATTAACTAGCTCCTAAAATAAAGATAATTAAAATTTCAAGATTTCCAGACTTTAAATCGCATGCATTATGTTTATTTTCGACCATTTAATTTTGTCATTTACGTTGATGTGGTTGTTTTGTTTTTGCAAAGCTGCACAAAGGACTATCTGTACTTTGTCCACCACGGGAAATCAAACACTAGGCTGTAAACTTACCGCTGTCCCACTGGAGGGCGTTGTGAAAGTCAACTATGTAAATAAATTGTAATAATATTGTACAGCGAACTTAAAATCATCGGAGTAATGTTTTCGAATTCCAATTTTAATTACGTACATACATAGTATGAAGCAATATTCATCATAATCAAAAATAATAAAAATATTCTCCTAGTATAAAAAAGGTACAGTGTTGAAAACATAATATTATAGAAAATAGTGTTTTCAATAAAATTGATAAATTTCATTATTAAAAAAAAATTAAATGACTGCTATGCTAGAGGGCAATTGCCGTATTTTAAGAACAAATAAAAATGATATTTTTTATTTAATAATATTTATTTATAAAGTATTATCTGTTCTACGATTTATTAGTATAGAGTGCCAACGGGAAATTGATGATGGTTTTATTTATTTATTTTTTTAATTATTCATAACGAAGAACGTGGGTAAACTTAGTGTTACATGATAATTGTGGAAAAAAACAAAAATAAACTATTAGATTTAGAATAATCTGGTCGCATGCGAGAATTAATTCACACAATACTAATAAAAGAGGAGCTGAAAGTGTAAATCAGAACCTTAATTGTGTGCTGCTACAATTCTATTCATTTTAAATGTTTGTTAAAAAAATACAGTTATATTTAAGTTAAAGCACCGTCAAAGTCAGTAAAACGCATAAATATTGCTAGTTTTAGAATAAATAGCGATTTGAACGAACAGAAATTTTGTTGTTTGTAAAACTATTGCAAATGTTAAATTTCCAGGGACACATTTTGTATTTGTATGTCGTATTTATGGCAAAGCTACAATGATTATCTGCCACCGTCCCTAATTTTCAACTACTGACCGGATAGAAAGCAGCCATTCCTATCATTCCCCACCCACGCTAAGAGATTGACAGTACTCTTATAATACATCCACAGCTTAAAATTCGGTGAATATGTTTTGTTATTGCACGATTTCGAACCCATCTGGCCCACTGTGAAATCCAGAGCTCAACCATATGGCCAAACCACGCCCTTCAGAGTCTTAAAAACTACGAGATAGGTCAAAAGCGAAACATCGTTTAAATCTAATGTTAACAATCGTTCTAAGCATAAATATTGTTCGTATTATTTCCATTTGATTCTAAGATGTAAACAGTAAGTTTTTCATAACACAGAAGTACTTTAATTTTTCACATTCACATTGATAACTTTAGTACGATCTTTAGTAGTAGGAGCAAAATAGTTGGAAGAACTTAAAAACTTTTAGAGAATATATAATCGCGTAAGACTAGTTCTAAATGAGTAAGACAAAAAATGATAAAAAATAATAAGTTGACACGTCTAAATGAAACTTTTCAAGTTTATTTTGCGCGTTGTTTCGAGCAGACGCCCTTCGTCAGGCAGTAAAGACGTTGTTACAAAGGGCTTTGGCTTATTGTCTGGCAAAGGATGTCTGCTCGAAATGTCGCACAAAATAAACAAGACAAGTTTTCATATAGATGTGTCAATGTATTCTTTAGTATCATTTATCCAAGTTTTTCATCTCACGTCTTGCGAAACAACACTCATTCACTAACTGACATTCAACCGTCCTACTGCGGCGCCCCCAACGGGTCAGTGGGAAATCCGAAGACTTACAACGCTTAAATCTGAGTTTCGATACCCGTGGTAGCACAGCACAGATACCTTATTGCTAGCTTTGTGATTAACAATAAAACAAACAAACAAAACTTACTATGGCCGTCGTCAGGTTTAAAATCATCTCTCTGTAAAACCATCATTTAAATCAACATTTCTCTTATCTAAACTTCAAGAAATATTCCACGATCCACCGCAGAAAATTACAGAAGTATAACAAATATTGTTTTACAGTTGCTATGTTGGATTCATGCACGTGGCAATGTACATGATGAGTACTATGGTGCGAATTGGAAGCAATGTTGTCAATCGTCCTGCTTTCACACTAAATCAACTGACATTCATCTTCCGTCCTACCATTTTCTATAAAAGATATACCGTAATTTCAGCAATACATTCGGCGTAAATTCTAAGGATGTTTATTAAAATTTTTATTACTTTTGCGAGGTATTATGAAATTTGCATTATTCTTTTGCTGTTTTGTAACATTTTTTAAAACATTGTCATCTAATATTAAGCCTTTCCGCGTCCCATTTGTTTGTTTGTTTGAAGTTAAGCACAAAGCTACACAATGGGCTATCTGTGCTCTGCTCACCACGGATATCGAAAACCGGTTTCTGACGGTATAAGTCCACAGACATACCGCTGTGCCACTGGGGTAAAAATAAATATAAAGTTATGATATCTTATATTAGAAACACATATCTCAAGCTGTAATGATAATGATGTTGTAAGTGTTGTAAGTCCGACGACATGCCGCTGTGTTACTGTGGACTTCGCGTCCCACCTCATATTGCTTTGTGGTCCAACAGTGGGTTGCGATACTCCGGTTGAGAAACACTGGTTTAAATCAAACCATTTGTTTTCACTGTTATTATAACAAGTCAATACCTGTGTTTTATAGAACTTGAACAAAGGAGTTCTTGAAAGTATTTTGATTCTCTGTGCAACGAAGACTTTATTCATTATGTAGCCTAACTAACTCATAAGTAAATTGTAACATTAAATTATAAATAGTTAGAAATATCTTATATTTAATTAAATTATATAAAAACAAAACAAGCAACGTTTCAAAAACTAAATTTGTTACCTCAAGTGCAAATTAGCTTGTCGAAACGTTATGTTTCGTTCTCACTAGTTCATTCAAGTTTTTACTTATTTTTCAACCTTTTACATATTTTTTAAATTTGGTAATGCTGACGGAAGTATTGTGTATAGTAATTATGATTAAGTAAAACGACCGTGAACGCCACAGAACTCAAATAAATAAATAAATAGTAAAATAGAAATATTCTTTAAAAATGCTCTGAAGTTAACGGTCATTTCACTTATTCATTATTATTTTACATTTTATAGAACCACCGTTCGCTCGACTTCTGGTATTCTTAGCTTAATTTCAAATCGATCGACCCAAGATAATAAACTCTATGACTCTGTAACAAAACGACAATATTCGCTAGGTGTTCTTTTAGCTTGTGTTTGACAAAAAAAAGTACAATATTCGCATATGAAATTTCGAAAATATAGTGATTTTACTAGCTGTTTTATGGACTTTTTCAATATTTAACACTATTTTTTCACTGTGAAACAAACTAGTCCAGAAATGACAAACTAACACTTTTTTATATACAAGTTAATAACCAAAAAAGTGTTATCCAAGAATGATAAATGAGTTCCAATGTAAAAAAACGAGCAAAGAAACAAAAAAGAAAAACAGTTGAAATATTATTCCTTATATTACCACAAGTGAACGTTTAACAGAAGGCTTTAATGTAAACAAACACACACATGTTAGTTTCTCCTTTAACATTAGCCCCCAGTGACACAGCGGTTATGTCTGCGGACTTACAACGCTAGAAACCGGGTTTCGATACCCGTGGTGGGCAGAGAACAGATAGCCCTTGTGTAGCTTTGTGCATAATTAAAAAAACAAACAAACAAACCTTTAACATTATTAGATCAATCGCTTCATATAACAAACAATCCATTTTAACATTATTAGATTATTCGTTTCATATAATAAACAATCCATTTTAACATTATTAGATTGATCACTTCATATAATCAACATTTTAACATTATAAGATTGTTCACTTAATAAAATAAACAATCCATTTTAACATTGTTATATTGTACACTCATAAAATAAGCAATCCATTTTAACATTATAATACTGATCTTGTCATATAATAAACAATCTATTTTAAGGATTTTATATCCCATATATTCAAAACTGAAAATTTTTAGTGTTAAAACATAGCTGTCAAAGATTGATATAAAATTTGCCCAGCACATCCTGAACGAAAATGTTTTTTCTAGTATCTGTTTTTATAAATACTATGCATCTGTGAACTTTGTTTTTAATACTTCTAACATTACTATTCATATCAGCATTGTTTATATAAGTAAAATTCAACAAAGACCTTACAGTAAATCACTAGGAGCATTGTTTATCTGAAAAGTGAATGTTATGTACAAAAATCAATTAACGTCCAGTCAGTTATAATCATGTTTCGTACTTTTTTTTATCTGTAACAATAAAAAACTTATCATAATGATCTATAAAAAGTTAACTTGTTTTGAAAGTGAAAGACAAAAACACCTTTCGAACAACAGACTGGGCATTGTTAATTTAGACTGTTTCTTCAGTACA
Organism: Limulus polyphemus; assembly: GCF_000517525.1. NCBI lineage: Eukaryota > Metazoa > Arthropoda > Merostomata > Xiphosura > Limulidae > Limulus > Limulus polyphemus. The sequence continues at coordinate 725,490 of NW_013665805.1, read as the reverse complement.
TTTCTTCAAATTAATAATAGATTTGACCAACCATCAAATGGTAGTTGGAACAGTGACGTAGCCAGGTTTCCATTCGTGTGGGGAGGGGGTAACAGAAAATTTTAAGTGGGGCCAAAAATTAAAAAGCTGAAATTGATCTAAATTTTTAATGAAATGGTCATTAAAACAAATCAAATCTAATCTAATAGTGTTTATAGAAGTTTTATTTATTTACTAAATGATACAAAACCAGTTATTATATATAAA
>NW_013665805.1:721624-725144 GCF_000517525.1 Limulus polyphemus | reverse complement strand
ATGTGATCAGTATGCCTAGATTTTTTCAGGTAAATTATACAAGTGAGGTTTTGGGAAACGGGGTCGTCCGTATTAAAGACAAAAATTTCAGTCTCACACAACCTGGAAGTAATGGTTACACGTGAGAAACTTAACTCACGAGATACCAAATGAGTGCTATCTACGGCATTCATGGAGTACCGAAACGTCCATACGGTTGCACGGGAAATGTATCCCGATACACGTATATGTATTGGAGCAAGGCGGGTAAAATTGGATATGTTGAAACCAGAACTCAACATTGTCCAAGTATGCCAATTTAGGGTAATGGCAAACTACCCTAGCATGAAAAGGGTATGTGCAAAATGTAAAGGAGAGGGACATTTTTCTGTACAATATACCGAGGTTCGCGTCCGTTGTAGATACAAGTGAGGTAAGTAATGAAGTCCAATAACAAGTTAATGCGGAAATATCAAGTGAATATAAGAAAACGTTAGACTATTTAATAGGAAAAGTGGCTAAAGACCTAGACGTCGAAGAACAAAAACAAGTAAATGTTAGTGAATACGGTTTGTTTGGATTGTTTGGAATTTCGCGCAAAGCCACACGAGGGCTAACTGTGCTAGCCGTCCCTAATTTAGCTGTGATAGACTAGAGGGAAGGTAGATAGTCATCACCGCCCACCGCTAACTCTTGGGCTACTCTTTTGTCAACGAATAGTGGGATTGACCGTATCATAATAACGCCCCCACGGCTGAAGGGCGAGCAAGTTGGGTTGGGCGGGGATTCGAACCCACGACACTCAGACTGTGAGTCAAGCGCCCTAACCAAGTGAATTCGAAAGTCAGGTAAGTTCCAATAAAAGTTATATATGAAAAATGTAAGGAAAAGAATGTATATGACACAAGTACTGGAGATGAAGTAAGTTGAATAAGTAGTGCAGATTCAAGGTTAGAGACGGATACAAGTTACTTAGGAAGGATTTATTGTTATTCGAAAGTGAAGATGAAAGTAAGAAACGGCCGCTGTCCAAATCGTCTGCTTCAAGTAAAAATGCTCGACGTAAGCAAATGTATTTTTGTATACAGTATTCTTTAATTCTTTAAACTGATTGTCTATTGTCTCTTACTCTATACAATTATATAACTTATAACATATTTACCTGTGTACTCTTTTTTAAGACACGTGCGTTTTCTGTTTTCATCGAACACATTTCGACACCAGTCTACCAGTTGTATTCTACCCAGTCCTCGTTTTTGTTCAGTATGTAATTTGCGTGATTTCAAGTATTCGAAGAAGAAAGAGGGACCGGCGGTGGACCGACGACCGTCGGAGGTATCAACCTAGTCACGCGTGTTATGTGTTTACTTGTGTCTGGTATTTCTCTGTCAAATCTTCTAAATTTCCGTTGCTGTCAAGTGTCATATTCGTTTAACCTAAATTTGTCTTACAGATTTAAATTAAGTGCATTGTTAAGGGACGTAGAGAGGTGAATTTTTACCCTCTGTTTATAACTTTATTGGTATTTATTAATACCAGTGTATAGAGTAAACATCTGTGGCAAACTAGTTTTAAGGCAGTTTGTTTGTTTTTAGTTATGCACAAAGCTACACAATGGGCTATCTGTGCTCAGCCCACCACGGGTATCGAAACCCGGTTTCTAGCGTTGTAAGTCCGCAGACATACCGCTGTGCCACTAGGGGATTTAAGGTAGTTAAGTGTTGTAACTGAAAAGTAATGCAGTGTTACTATAATAGTATTGTAGTTAACATAATTATAAGTATAAAATCTAACGTAGGGCGTCGTTCGCGTCTTGACTATACTCACAATGAGGAACAGTTTTCAAGATGGTATTTCTTGCAAGTATCTAAAAAATACAAACATTTAAATAAAAATTAAAAATTTATTGGTAACCTTCTCAATCTGAAGTCAGTCTAAATATGGGGAAAAGTTAATATCTATAACGTGCAAAGAAAATGAAATACTTGTTCGTTTTTTAAACACGAGATGGCGATAGTTCACACGACTATAGGCAACATAAATACCAATTTCAGTGAAGCTACTACTTCATTACTCATAAGAAATATATTGTATACGCTGAACTTCCTTAAGGAAATTATTGGAATCTCGAGAGCTAAATGCCCAAATTATTTACTGGTGTCACCTGGTGGCTCAACGGTAAATCTTGTAAATAGGATTTCGATACCTGCGATGTAGTAAAACACATATAGTCATTGTTGAACAACAAGCAAACAAATCTTCGCTGACTCCAAAAGTATTCAATTGTTCAAATATATTCTATGAATAGAAGATTATGCGTTTTTTAGGAATATGATTTTAATTACTAATGTTGAGAAAGATGAAATTTCAACATTTGAAAAGATTAACTTTTATCAAAATAGGAATATATTCACCAAAATTTAACATAAGTTCTAGTCTTTTTTTCATAACGTTTAAGCCTAAATATTTCAGCTTTTAATAACAGCAACCAATTACTAACATTAACAAACAAACAGTCAGAAATGGCGTTTAAAAAATTAAAAGTCCACGCATTACTTAAAAATGATTAGGTACAATTAGAAGATAAGAACATGTAATGTATTCATGTCACGTGATTCCGTTTATTAGGCAGTTTGTATTAATTATTTAATTCCAAAATGTTCGTGAATTTTAAAAGGGAAATGTTTAGAATTCTTTACCCCGTACTTAATTATCTCAGGGATGGAGAAATTCGATCATTCTTTCTAGGTACACGTGTGGAGCGAGGTTTGAAGAACATTTTTTTCAGATATATTTTAATACTCATGAAGAGACATGAGGACAGGCATAATTAAAAAATGACATTGTCTCCTCCAATATAAAAAAATCACGATGAATAAAATAGCGCATTGAAAAATTTTGCTCCACTCCATTTTGACGCTTAATTGATCCTACAGAATAAACTATTTGCAAGATAGCAACGCTAAATTAACATAGTTGTAGCAGAAAACTGTTGTGCAGAGACTAATTATCTTATAGAATCTTGATTACTTAAAATACAGGGATACTTCACATTTGATATGAGTTACGTTTACGTTGTTATAACGTTAATTGGTTAGCATTATCTCACAGAATGTCAAGGCTTAGTGATCATATGAATCTGCATATTAGTTCAGTTACAGCTTTAGTATTCAGGATATTACTGAACAAGAGACAGCTTATATAATGAAGAATTTCACATATTTCACCATTTTATTTTTGTTTGTTTGTTAAGCACGAAGCTATGCAATGGGCTATCTGTGCTGTGCGCATCACAGGTATCGAAACCTAGTTTTTAGCTTTATAAGCCTTCAGACTTACCGCTGAGCTACTAGACGGCACCATTTTATGAGGTGAAAGGGGGGATAATTGTGAACCAATATCCTGTCTATTTTAATGGGGCCCCGCATGGTCAGGTGGTTAGGGAGCTCAACTCGCAATCTGAGGGTCGCGAGTTCGAATCCCCGTCACACCAAACATGCTCACCCTTTCAGCCGTTATAATGTGACGGTCAATCCTACTG
>NW_013665805.1:718308-720679 GCF_000517525.1 Limulus polyphemus | reverse complement strand
TAATAAAGGAAAAATGTTTAAGTGTTAACTGTAACCCTACTTTTGGCCCACCCTGTATAATAAGGAAGCCATATTTGGCTCGTTTAATATACATATTTTACTTATCAAACATATGTTATTTATCAAAGCTACAGTACTAGTAACATAGCTATTCTTTCGTTAAATCCATTCATTGATATTTCTCTCTCTTTATGCCAAGCTCTTCATCTCTCTCTCTCTTTCTTTCTGTCTTTGCCATGTTTATTCATTCGTTCATTTATCATCCCCTTTTCAAGTATCTCTTCTCTCCATGGATCTCGTTCTATCTCTTGTCTTATATTTCCCTGCAAATATAATTACTTTTCTACTACTATGTGCACAAATAGTTAAACATTGTTCCTTGTTTACGTAGTACCACTGCCACATACTTTAAATACGAAGAATTGATCTATGGATGTGATTCACGTGTTCACGCACTGAGTGCTGATAACTATCATCCAATTAGTAGTCCGCAAGTTGGTGTTCGTTATGGGATATCGTTTGCATACAGGATTACGGTGTTGAAGATTATTGGGTTTCCAGTAATAAGCACCAAACATGTACACAATACAAGACAATCCTGGAGTTCGGTTTACCAATCATCAGGGATTCTCTGGCTACGTCTTCGCTTCAGCTGTCTTCGTTATCTATATTTATGCTAGAATTCAAGTCCCTTGCCAACCACGTGTACTGCATAATTTCCGGAATCGATTTAATAGGCTTAACGTTACGGACGAAAAGTTCTATACTAGTAGACTTCATCTGTGGAAATATTTTACTCACATAGGCAAGCTAATGGAGAACGACGAAGTTTACGTCGGGTCTCCCTAACGAACTAACCATAATAAATAACCACTATCTTATTGGAGCAAAAGTAAAACTGAAATCGACTTTATTATACAATCTTACGAGAATAGTGAGAGCTAAACATCATCATCAATCAAAGAGTTAAAACCTATCAGTCCTTGTGTACCTCAAACTACGAACACGTCTGCAAGGCCTCTTGGTATTTTTAAAAAAATTCACAAACATCATATTTTCATATTATTGGCGTAGAATGATGCAGTTGATGAAGGCGTCTCAAAATGAAACTCGTTTCACCAAAATTCCCAATATTTAAGCCTTCATTTTTTGACAAAATTCCTGCTATCTTCCATGTTTCTATAATCCTCGAGAAAAGAAAATACAAGGGCTTCAAAATTCCAAAATCAAGAAAGTTATTTCGGTTATTTTTCCATATTTAGTCCATCTTTAACTGTGTTTTTATTCTAGATAAAAGAAATGCACTTTTGTTCCTTAAAAACGTCATAATAAATGTATTTTAATTCGTGATGCTTTATTCTTCAGTTTTTCTAAGAAATAAAGGTAATCGGCTATTTCACACTTAATTTTGTTTTAAGTTGTGCACTTTTTGACTTGTTTGAAAAAAAAAATTCCTCAAAAATACCAAAGTATTTTTGAAAAATTTTGGAGAAAAACAAAGTGAATAAAAGTACCTAGAAAGTGAACAAAAGTGTCCTTTAACTGTAGAACATTACTTAATGACTGTTTGTGATCCCATTTAAAGCTATTGAAGTAATACTTGAAAGCATTAGAAATAAATTGAATAAAATGTACAATAAAACATAGTCTTAAGTTTTGTTTAGGGCGCCATCTATGTGAATGTTATAATGGTAGTTGGCAGAAATTGTATATTAGATTAAAAAAGCATTTCAACCTCTAGCTCAAATATTCAAAAACTTTCGCGTTATAGGTCATATACAAATGACAAGATCTGAATAACGTAAAAATGAATAAGTATACAAGTTAAATCATCAATTCACCAATAAACAAAATCACAGGATGAAATGTGTTATGTTTAAACTTTTTAATAGGTAATGTATTTATTGTACTATTTTTACCACCAAAAGATGCCACTCTGACATGGTGAAACAGTATGATTTTTTAAACCTACATCGTTATTATAAAATTTTGAACACTTTTAGAAAGCATTGTAAAACTATAAAAAAAGCGTTTGGAATAGTAACAGCCTTTCCTTAGGCCGTGATTGAAACTTACCTATTAACAATTTCAAAATATTTTGCCAGTTTTTGTAACATTAAGACTAAGAATATATCTTGAAAATATCGAATAGTAAATTTCTTAATATTTGATAAATAAAACATTCTGCCATTCCAAAAATAACAGACGATGTAATTAAAAAGATGATAAAGGACTGAAGTAGAATGATAACAAATAAAGAAGAACATAGTTCAAAACCCAGAGAGCTGAATCAATGTGTTAGGTTGTCAAGAAATTAATGTCGCTTTTTTTAGATGAAAAAAGAAACCCGAACAACTTATATATCAAAACA
>NW_013665805.1:712811-717573 GCF_000517525.1 Limulus polyphemus | reverse complement strand
AATACCTTCTTTATGGAGTTTTCCCATATTCCTTAGATGTTTACGCATTGTTTCAAGAGAGACATGCAATTTCAGGGCCATTGAGTCAGGGTTAGACTCAACAAGCGTCTTCAGAGCATCAATATCAATTCCAACATGGCGACCTCTGCCATCAAAGGATGCAACGCACGGCAAACACGTGGGTGGATGTTTGGATTACAGAGAAGGTAAAATGAAGATACAGAACCTTCCCTGGTAGGTCCTCTTACCACGTGCAAGAATCCACCTCGAGGAGTCTAATGTCGGGTTCGTAAGCATTTGTTTATTAAGTGATAACAATAATTAGTTAAGTGTTATTGGAAATATGTACACAAACATTATACATATCTTGGAGACGTTCTCAATGAGACAGTAAAGTCTAATAACAAATAGTAAATCGTGCTTGCTTAGTTACTGTTAGATAAAGATTCAAAAACGTGTAGTTAAAACACTTTAGTTTATTAGTCTTATAATTAAAGTCTGCAGATCTACTGGCTCTAATTTATCTAATTGCATTATATTTCAGTGATGATCAGGACAAAGATAATTATTAAAGTATATTTCATTAGTCGTCTTAAACTTCAGATCTAAGGAGATACAATTAATTCATTTAAAAGTCTAGACCTAGAAAATACGGCTAAAATTACTTCAACTTAATCTATGAAATTTAAATACAAAGAAGAATGCAAGTAGGTTTTGGTTTTTCAATTTCACTGTAATAACTTATAGACATGAAAGATGCCTTAAAGCAGTTATCTGATGAAATATTGTATCAAACAATTGTCTGTCATCTTTTCGTTTTTCAAGGAGAGTTTGGATGTCATGAAGACAAGAGATTATTTATACATTACATAGATATCAATTCTGTTTAATAATTAGAAATCTACCTCTTGGCACTTGAAAGGTTACCTTGCAATATTACAGAATTCAACTTTGAAATAATGAAGAAACGTTACTAAGGAAATCAGATTTTTCACTTTACGCCTGTCGGAATTTCTTGTTCGTTTGAACCAGATTCTCTATCAAGATTTTCATATAAACTGTGGCAAATGACAGTGTAACAATGACATTAAAAAACTGCAAGAACACGAGCTGTCAACTGGACCAATCTTTATTAAGTGTTGTCTGTTTGGAACCAAATAGCACCACGCTAATAGTGGAATACTAAGTTAACTAAATTAATGTCTCTGCTGTCATAAAATATACGGTACGAAAAGATATCTTTGTCAATGCATGAAATAACCTACGACCATTTTCTTTATATGCTACAAAGACTGTAATTTGGTTTTCTCTAGATGAAGCTCAAAGATAAAAAGAGTACTTTGGATAAAAAATAAAAATTTTCGACTTGCGCAAGTAAAATCAACACAATAATTTTTCCAAGTTGAAGAGCAGGAATACAAACTGTTTAACACGTGCACAGAAGAGTAATATCTTTCCAAAAAAAGTACAAAAACTGTAGCTGTAAAAACATTCGTTCACTAAAATGAATGTAGGAAAGTTTGTTCAAAGATATAATAAAAAGGCGTGGTTTTTATTAGGTGTTCATAAAATACACAGGTTGTTTTTACGCAAGAACTAGATAAAACATAGCTTTTAGGATAATAACAAATTCGGAAAAATTAAACTTTTTTTTTAAGATTAAAAATTCTTGGATGTGTTCTTATCCATTCTGGCTGAAGTTTGTACGTGTGACATACTATGTTGCAGAAACAGTTGAGTTGTTTAAGATTGTTTGTTTATTTGTTTTGTTCGCGCAAAGCTATACAGGGGTCTATCTGCGTTAGTTTTTCCCACTCTTGTATTTATAAACTAGAGAAAATGAAGCTAGTCAACAGCAGTCGCCATCAATCCTTGGACTACCCTAATTGAATAGTAGGATTTTACCGGTACTCTTATAACGCACCCCTGGCTCTAAGGTGCAGAAGTGATTTTGAGGCTCTCGAAGACCAGCAGGCTAACTTCAAGATACATGACAAGATTTCATTATGAATGTATAACGCAAACGCTACATTATTGAAAGCAAAGTAGGTTTAACGCAGCTAAAATCCACTTGTGCCTGTTAATATAATGTAAATTTGTTATGTGCGTCCGTAGAGAGTCCAAATATATAAAATTATATTTTACACACACACAAAAAAGATAAAATATTAAATTGATCCCTTTTGCTACTTTTATTGAGTGTTGCAACAATATCCAATTAATTATGTTGATGAAAGAAAGCAACAAATATAAAGGGTTTTCAGGAAAGACATTTCAATAACCTTCAGGATTATTATAACGTTTGATGATATTTTATGTCACTTTTATCTCACTATTTCACCCAAGATAAACATCTGACTATCTGACTTTGAATATATGTTTAATGGCAAAACTTTAGTTTGTATTGTTCAAGATTATTTAATGGTAAATATTTAATTTATATTATTCACAAAATGCCCAAGAAATATACGGACAAATTAAAGAGCAAAATTTTCTACTGTCATACTCGTTCATTCATTTCTTTTCGTAATAATCACCTAATGTTCCATAATTTCTGCCAATAAAATCCTATTGTGAACTTTTCTTTTCTTTTAATGTTTTAGAAAATTAAATGAAACATCCTTAACAAATTGTTCAGATAGCTAAGAAATTCTTGTCCATAAAGACTTCAACAGAACCATTATATTAAATGATTTAATAACAGCGCTAGTATTAGGTTATGCTTCAGTAATTCTTGATAAAGTAGTTTACTTGAGTTCAATGAATGAGTTTATTTACTGTGCATACAACTCAAGGGAGTTACCTGCACCACCAAGCACAATAAACTTCTCTATAAAACCGTATGTTCTTTTAGACTTTGAATACGGCTTACATTTGAATTGGTTAATACTTGGGACAATGTAAATCCCTATCTATTTCTCTAACTATTAATTTTTTTACTTTTGTACAGCTGAAGCTACAAAGAAGATATGTAGCAAAAGATTGCACACGTGTGTATAATAAACGGAGACAAAATGTAACAAATACAGTAAGATGTGAAACGTATAACATATAATATCAAAATACCAATATATAAGAGAGATGTACAAAACGCTTTTGACGGATTTTAAAATAATCATACAAATAACAGCGCCAGAGTCAAGACGGTTTGTTTGTATTGTTTGTTTCTAATTATGCACAAAGCTACACAAAGGGCTATCTGTGCCCTGCCCACCATGGGTATCGAAACTCGAATTCTAGTGTTGTAAGTCCGCAGACATACCGCTGTGCTACTGGGGGTTAATCAAGACGGAGAAGGTACTTCTTTATATAAATAGATCTCCGAAGCCCAACTGTTTCATTTTTTTGTTAAACTATAATCACAAAACCTGTTCAAGAACTTTGTGATAAATTACTAATAATAGCACCAGAGGTATCTCTTCCTTCTAATTTCCAATATGAGTAGCAACGAGTTTGTTTTGTTTCTGACTAGAATTGAGTTAGGAATATACAAACCAATAGGCTATGTTTTCGATTAGCGTATCCTGCTTGTGGTGCGTTGCATGTACAAGCAAATAGGGGATGGTGGTATTCAAATTACCATGAAATTATATATTAGAAAAGAGGTTACTTATCGCTTTTTTATAACTATGCACATGGAGAAGTAAATAAGATAGACTTAGTATGAGCCGAATCGTTTTCTTCAAGGTTCATTTTAAAAAATGTTAGTAATGTTTCTTTGTTTCGGAAAATAACGCAAAGTTAAACAATGGCTATCTGCACTAGCTGTCTCATATTGAACCAAAAGACGAGAGTGATGACAGTTAGTCGGCAACACCAACCGCCAACTCTTCGTTAATACTTGTCTGACCGAACAGTAGGATTTTAATATCGCTCTTTTAACGTACACACAGCCTCAAAGTGCGGCGCGCAAATTTGAGACAATGGGACGCAAACCATGGACCTCCAGAGTCACAGTCCTGTACGCCAAATCACTAAATCTAGCCTGGCTCTATTCTGATGCATTCACGTATCAAAAACTTCCAAACGATTAAGCTTTTAGTTTACTGATACAAATACTCTTGGGCCTTGATTAGAAGTAAAGAAAGCCGAGGAAGAAAGACAAAAGAACCATACTTAGCAGGAGAGACCCCTCCCAAAAACCAATAATGTATCACCTTAACGTTTGGTAATGACCATATTATCCAAAAATGTTTAGAATAATTGAAATAGATCTAAACAACATACAGGCTATAAACTAAAACTAACTTTTATGATTTAAATCTGTCTATATTAGTTTATATATAATAACACCCCACTCAACGTCTTAGAAAATGAGGCGCTATTGAATCCCTTCTCCAACAACTACAACTCTCTGTGTTGCTATGGCGTGACTAAGGAAAACAAAATAAAATTACTTGTATTTGCATTTTTATCTTCCCCCTTTTCATTCCATCAACTTATTTCTATTATTTTTCCCAAGCACCAATAATGACAAGTGATTAGGATAAATCCTGGGACTTCAACGTGTGAAATAAATTTTCTACATTTACTCCTTTTATTTTTACATTTCCATTAATTAAAGTATAATGTGTAGCTCCTGAGGGGGTTTGTTCGCTATCTATAATAACAATTTGAGTATCCAGTTACCTTTTCCCTGGCCATCCCTGTGCCTGTGTCTACACAGACTGAATGCTTTGACATGTTGTAGCAAATACGAGGCCTGTGAGAAAAGTATCCGACCTTTGGCCGGGGAATAAAAACTGGCATACCTGGAGCGTTG
>NW_013665805.1:710358-712047 GCF_000517525.1 Limulus polyphemus | reverse complement strand
CAACGCTCCAGGTATGCCAGTTTTTATTCCCCGGCCAAAGGTCGGATACTTTTTTCACAGGCCTCGTACAATGTTGTCGAAAATTGACCTTTTCTTCAAAAAATTATATTACAAGACTTTCCGATGCGAAGTTCTTCTATACTGTCTTTATAAAATTGTGCAACACAGTAAGTTTGAACGTTTCGAAGTAAGAGATATCTGTAGCGTTGAACAGTATCGGTAAAGTTAGGAAAGGTGCGATTCAGACAGGAAAGTATAGGCTACTCCATGACTGGCAACCAGGTATTTGTCGGAATAAGTGAAGCTAGTTAAACAGGTAACCCTAGAACACAGTGGTCCATTGCTGCTAAAGTATCAACCTCATTTGGAATTATATACAAAATAATTCATACGAATTTAGGTATACAAAACTGACACCGAGAGCTATGTTCAGAAAGTTCTTTCAAAGCACATAGCCAAACAGAAGACTCACTTTACAAAGATGCAACAGCGGCATCAGGTAGAAATATATTGTCGTATTGGCTGAGAGATACATTTCAAGAATAATACAGTGAATATATCGAAAGGTTTTTTTTCCAATTGATCTGCAATGTTTGCAGTTACAGCTATAATGATGAGCTCGACATCGAAAAAGTAGATAAAAATGTCACGGTGAAAACGCTGTAGTGTGTAGAGCTAATGTGCTGATACCATTATACTGCTAATAAATACCATATTGGTACGGATGTCAATAAGGAATGGTTCGATCTAAACAAATTATTCAGCCACACGGGAACGTGTGCCATTATACACAGGTATAAACGGGAATTTATGCTATACCATTTACAGAAATTTCGAATGGATACCTTTGTCTTTGGCTTTCGGATATCGTCTTCTACACATTTTGGATTCTGAATACTTCAGTGCATATTGCACAAAATCCTTCTGTGGAGAATGTTGCGCTTCAGAGCAGTAGTCCGATAACAAGGGTCATCACACAGAAGACTGCCGACAGTGGAAGAAGGGTCTGCAAGATATAGGCATTCATCCTCGTATCGTTATCATAGGTCGTCAACACTTTCAGTACAATAAAGATACACCTATCTGTTCGCTTAATATGCTTTTAGGTATTTGGTGTTTTCAACTTGGATGGTACCTCATACGAAACATGTACAGGCAAGTCAGACAACTCTAAAATGTTCAGACACGGCCACCCCTAATTTTGAACTGATCACCACGGGAAAAGCAACCAGTCAGTAACACCTGCCACTTATTGGACTACTCTTTACTCGAATCGTTTAGTTATAACACCCCCACAGCTGAACCTTTACGAGCGAGTTCAGTGGTTTATTGTTGAAAAGACCCCATATCGCTAAGACAACCCATTTATCTTGAAAAGAGTAATCAGGCTAACCGCAGGGATTCAAATGGCAGGTTTGATAGAAAGCTCGCTGTTTATATGAATAAGCACTAACAAAGTAAATGACATCTTTTCCAGCTTTGGTTTAGTGGTGTTTAATAACCATACTAATTGTTGTGCCCGGCATGGCCAGGTAGTTAGGGTCGCGGGTTTGAATCCCCGTTACACCAAACATGCTCGCCCTTTCAGCCGTGGGGGCGTTATAATGTGACGGTTAGTCCCACTATTCTTTGGTAAAAGAGTAGCCCAAGAGTTGGCGATGAGTGGTGATGACTAGCTGCCTTCCCTCT
>NW_013665805.1:698867-710321 GCF_000517525.1 Limulus polyphemus | reverse complement strand
TGTTGTTAGTTCCTCGTTTTAAAAGGAGCTTTACTTTGTTTCTTCCCTTCTTTTTTTTTTTTTGTCACATCTCCCGAATTTTCTCATACTTGACCTTCCCGGTAGTTTACCACATAGAAGAAAATGTTATATCAAGGGAAAGCATATAATTCATTATTAATATCGTAAAATATGCGTCGTCAACAAATACAGGGTTTGGTTTGTTTTGAAATTCGCGCAAAGCTACACGAAGGCTACCTGCGCTAGCTGTCCTCAATTTAGTAGTGATAGACTAGAGGAAAGGCAGCTAGTTTTCACCACCCACCGCCGAGTCTTGGGCTACCCTTTTACCAATAGATTGTGGGATTAGCCGTCACGTTATAACTCCCCCATAGCTGAAAGGGCAAGTGTGTTCGGTGTGATGGGGATTCGAACTCATGACTCTCAGATTGCGAATCAAGCGCCCTAACCACCAGGCCGATACAAATATACGGAATACAACCTTCACAGTAGTCTTCACTGTTGTTGTTGTGCGCTCAAACAGTGTCCTAGCGTCAGTGGTGTTTTATGCTCATGATGAATATAAGAAACTAGTCAAATTTAGAACAGAAAAAATCGTGAAGTATGTTGTCATCATCCTTTACGGAGGCCAAGTTGGACCATGCCCTACAAAGGTTTAATTTTGTTAATTCTGAAAGTTTTCCAGCTAAAGGTTTGAAGCTAAAAGATATATAAAATGTACTAAACTCAATAATTATCAGCTCTGTATTATATAAAATGCTTCATTGTGCTGTTAATGTTGTGTTTCAACAATTTCCTCATTGAATCAATTATTTATTTGTTTTTTAATTCATAAGTTTTAATATTGTATTTTATTATTGACAAATATCTTCAATAAAGATGAGCAAATCTGTTATAAAACAGTACTTCGTGCGTTTCTCGTATGTTTACTGCAAACAATTTCAAGTATCTGAATACACCTTTGTTTAACATTTCTTCCTGTATTATGTTCAATTGTCATGATATTATGTTAGGAATCACAAACCTTTTAGCACAGTTTGAGCTAATACATACCTAAGCGTGAAAGCAAAGAAATATTATATCATTTCACCTGTCGATACGAAAAAGAAGAGGAAACTAATTATAAACTAATTATAAAGAGTGTGCTTTATACGTACTATCAAACCAGCCACTAGATGGAGCTGTTCAAATTTCATTAAGCTCACAAGAGTTGTAGTATGGGCCTCTTAGCGATATAGGGTCTCGCTCGAAAATTGAATCTTTCGGTCCGTAGCTCAGCCTATTAACCAGTAATCCATGCCCGCTCTCGAATACTTTGCAAGCAAGATAATAACTGGATGACACTTGAGAATAACTATATATATACAATATCACTAGCAGATGAACTAGCGCATAATTAACATTTTTGTGTGATACGTATTTAAGTTCTGCTACTCAAAGTATTCTATAAATAATACAAAAAGTCACTGATAACTATAAAAAAGTTGACTCATTGTAATTTTTTTGTTCATAACTAATTTCCTTTTATATTTTTCCTCTAGTTGCATGTATTGACAGAATTGCAGAAAGCAGTATGATTAGATTTAGTTTAAAAAATGAATTATAAAAATGTGTTCTAATAACTGGTGTGTGGTTTCTTTGGAATACTCAAAAGAGAGCTTATTTTCTGAACTGAAATGTTTTAACAAAGAACCATATTTTCATTTGTTATTTTCTTTTCTTCACCAAAATATGAATTTGAGTGAAGAAAATATGACGTAAAGGCCTAATCTATACTCTGATTCGCTACTTCCGCTGCAGCAAACTAGTTTCACCGAATTCACGGCTCATCAGTGCTGCTTGGAAGAGAGAAGCAAGTATATAAAGTAGGCCTCATATAGTGGTAGAATGTAAGCAGTTTCTTTGGTTTTGATGTATAGTTCTTTACTCAGCACTAATAACCTAAAATATTTCTAGGTGTTTGAATAACATGTAACACATTATCACAGTTAATTATCCATTATTATTCAGCGGACTACGTGTGACGGTATGTCAGAGTGCTGAGTAAAGAACTAAACATCAAACAACCATATGCTTGTCAATCACGCTTTATATGACACTAAAAGTACGAGATATGAAATTGCTAATAGAACACGTTACAAGATTTAAATCCACAAATTCTCAAACAAAACTTAAGTGAAGCAAATCACTGTTTATTTTAAAACATCTGAAAATTGATCTTCGAAGAGCCTATGTTTTTAAATAAGATTTCCAATGTTTTAAGTAATCTAATACGGATGATATTTTCATATATACAGTCGCTTTACTCGGGCCGGAAATTGCTCTTGACTTAATATTTGATCGCCTCTGTCTAACAAGTCTTTATTACATCCAATGAGCTCTTTTTTTTTTTCTTCAAAATTCATCTACAAAGGATTTAGCTTGAACTTCTGTATCGCTCAGTCCCAAAGAAACAAGTTTTTAATAATTGATGAAAAATCTATTAATATTCGTTAAGGAATATAACAAGAGATATTTGAATATAAAGAGACTTTCTTTTTCTTTTAAGCTTTTCCCACATTTTCAGATGAGGTGTTACAACGGTGTGAAGTATCCTAGCTTTATTTATTAGTGTTATCTTGATGTATATATTGTATTTCTATACTATTAGAACGTGTTGATCTTGGTTTATATTTACTTATCTCTCTTCAATTATTATAAATATATTATAGTATTTAATATGCGAAGTACAGGGTGACGTAAAACAAACACATCACTATGACATTTCCTGATCTGCATCACCCTGTACGAAACTTTTATTAATTGTGCAGAAATGGAACCTAATATTTGTATATAACAGACACTTATCTGTAGCTTCAGTTACTACAAGACAATGAATGATAAAGGTTTATCGAGACAGGAAGGTGGAAGATGACAAACAGAGCTTAATGTACAGAGAAAGACTTATTGTGCTTCGCAATATCGTTCGTAGTAAAGTAAAGTCAAGATTTCTCTAGCAACATCTGGACATGTATTTTAACGCAACCTGTGACTAGTAGAGACGCCTTTCGGATGCGTTTTCATCTTATGTTATCTCTCACCAATCATTTAGGAAACCTAGGAAATAAATTAGGTATTTTCCTTCTATATTTTGGTGTGTGTATATATATATAGTGATACATAGAGTGCTATAGTTTCTATCAATGCAATATTACGAATTTTTAATCTATCCGCTAACTGCAACATTCTGGAATTACGTGACTAAAACTGAATTTCCAGACTTCTTACTATTGAGGTACATTACAAAAGTGGGGTAAATTTGCTATACTTTTATTTAAACTAATAATGGTACGTAATCTTAGAATTATAGACTAAAATGTCATTTTGAGTTACTTGTAAATCCGTAACCTGAGTATTAGCTGAAATAAAAATATAAGTAATGTGATGAAAACAATTGGTATCATTCAATAACTCTGGATGAAGACAGTTAATTTCGAATAATTGCTTAAGCATGTATGATTTCTTTCCGGTTATCCAGACTCGTAACTTTCTCTATTAGTGATTAGAGTTTTTTTTGGGTAGGCAAGAAGTAGCATTTGGAGATACCTTGCATCCATGGCTGATCTCTGAACATGGTTCACATGTGCTAAGCTTTTAACTAATGAATGGAGTAGAAAGCCAAGATGGATCCAAGATTAGAATTCATTATAGGATCTCGACACGTACAAACACTCTTCTCAGTGATCTGCTATAACATATATTATATTATTTCATCTATTTGTTTTTGGTTTTATTATTGTCGTGTGTTTTAGCGCACAGCTACACAATGAGCTATCCACGATCTTTCCCACTGCGAGGAATCGAAACCTGGATTTTAGCGTTGTAAGTCTGTAAACTTAGCGTTGACCCAATAGGAAATCTTAGACCTTACTGCTACCATAAGATAACTTTGTACCTTTCTTATTTCACTAATTACTATTAACAATAAGTAACCCGGCATGGCCAGATGGTTAAGACGGTCGACTCACAATTTGATGGTCGCGGGTTCGAATCCCCGTCACACCAAATATGCTCGCCCTTTCAGCCGTGGGTCAATCGCACTATTCGTTGGTAAAAGAGTAGCCTAAGAGTTGGTGGTGGGTGGTGATGACTAACTGCTAAATTAGGGACGGGTAGCGCAGATAGCCCTCGTGTAACTTTGCGCGAAATTCAACACAAACAATAAGTAAGTCGGCACTAAATTTATTATTAAGTACTAGTTTTAACTAATTTGTTTTCTGCTTATTTATTGAAGCTCATGAAATTCTTACTTGTTTAAATTTTCTTCGTGTGAACAAGCTTACTTTCTTGTGGCTTGAATATATTTGTCCTTCATTTACATTTATTTTAGTTTAATTTAGCACATAAGTGCACGTTCTAAAGTAGATTATTTTCTGATAACATGGTAGAATGCCCCAAGTGACTCATTGGTAAGTCTGCAGGCTTATGACGCTTAAAACCGGTTTCGATACCCGTCTTAGGCAGTGCACAGATAGCCCATCGTGTGGTTTTGCGCCTAACAACAACTAAACCATGGTAGGACATTACAGTGGGGATGTAAAAGTATTGAATTTACATAAAAAGACATAATATATTTCAAAATTAATTAATATTAATTAGTGTGAGCTATTGATACGTGAATATATTTCAGATGTTGTTTTTTATCTATCAATCTATTATCGTTTTTTTGTTTCTCTGTGTCTTAGTATATCTACTTTTCTTTACTGATACAAACTTGTGCGTGTTTCAAATGTAGCAATCGTTTTTTGTTTCTCTGTGTATTAGTATATCTACTTGTCTTTACTGATACAAACTTGTGCGTGTTTCAAATGTAACAATTCGTTTTTTGTTTCTCTGTGTATTAGTATATCTACTTGTCTTTATTTATACAAACTCGTGCGTGTTTCAAATGTAACAAACAGCAATATTCTAAGTAAATTATTTAAATTCTAAAGTTTAATTTTATTTTATTTCGACTCATATAATAAACTTTTGTGCTGTTCTTCATTCACCACTAGATGCCCCTAGTGTATTATCAACCATGGAAAGTCGCTATACCAAAATTCCATCAAAAGAACAGTGTAGGCGTTATTTGTTTCCGTTGTCAAGTAAAAAAGAAATAAAGAGGCGCCAAGACATCCTCAAAAAGAAGGACATCTTTTGAAGATGGTACTCTCAGACAGGGGCTCGAACAGCCCATAATCCCCTAGATAAATCTTTCTAGCAAACTAAATATCGGAAAGATAATCTCGTTTCAAATAGCTTTTCCTATGGAAATTTTTTGGAAAATAGCCAAAAGCAAAATGCTTTTAAAGAACAAATGCACTGTTTTCAGACTTACCCGGTTCAGCATTAATATCCTGATTTCGAGCTTCGGCCATGAAAGGAGAAAAAAGAACTTAACAAAGAATGCGAATCAATATCACAGCAGAGGCATTAATCATCTATCCTCTCCAACAGTTCTTTGGTCTCGGAACCAAGTGACGACCATTTCGATCATTGCAGTAATTGTGCCGTTTTTAATCGTTAATTAGTGATCTCCGGGCAGAATTTTGATCTCCAAATTACTATTGCTCTCGGTGCTGTTATCTGTGTCTCAAATACACGCTTATGTAAGGAACTTAATAAAATTACATTCAATAACCATTCAAACTACAAAAGATTCACTTCAGTCGTACAGTATAATTTGCCACACTTAACAAAATACATTAAAATGTGGCGCTTTTGTGCTCTATTCAGTTGGCTCTAATGTATTGGAACTAAATTATAGTCGTGTGTCATCATGATGAAGTAGTGAAAATGAGTCATTCTTGCCCCCCTCCTCAGTGTTCTAATGAGCTTTCAAGTTTCCATGAACTTTATGAGTCATATTCGTGATTTATAGTTAGGGAGGAGTAATGTATATGATACATATAATTTCTAAATACCACCGTTGCGTATCGAATTAAAAGGTTTCGCGTTTCTTTCAACATTTTATTCATTAAAATAACAGTATTTTATTTATGATTTGCTGGATCTAGTTGAGTTTCATTAGATGATTCAGGCTTATTTGAATTCTTTTAAAAGGGAGATTTTTTAGAAGCTATGGATTTCAGTTATGTTTACTCTAGTCTTAAGTATTTGTATATGCTGCTTAAAAATAAAATTGTTTTTCGTCTACACTGCAGAAAATCTGTTTTTAGTTATTCCTTAGCTAAATGACCGAGGTCATAAGTTTGGTCTTAAATTGTATGTTAAAAAGATACTAACTTGTATATGTGATTGGTATCTTCAACCTGAACGGCACCTTATACATACATACATTAAATGGCCAGGCTAAAGACCCCTGACCTTTTCCACCCGTAAACCGAATAATAGGATTGACTGTTACTTTTATAACGCACCCACTTTTGACAATTCGGACCATCTTCAACGTGAAACTCGGAATTGTCGATACGCAGTCCGGTAGGGTAATCACTAAGCCTGCCTGACCTCCAACATGTGATAGAAAATTGGCACAACCTATAGCCCACTGATTCGAGTTGAAAAAAAAGAAAGACACACACACCTGTGATAAATATAAAAATTAATTAATCTGTGTTAATAACCATTATATACTAAGGATTATAGTTATATCTAATACTAATTAGTACACATGTTTTAGGCGTGATAAAAAACCGTAGTTCACATAATTATAGAAGTAGTTGCATTCAAACTATAACATACAAAGTATTTCAACCTAGAAAAACGGCAACGTTAATGTAATTATTAGTTATAAAGTTTCCAGCTGTTAAAGTGTCACACAGTGTAATAAAACCATGGCGAATGAACGTTTGCTAAGCTTATGCAGTCTTACAATGTCGTTCGCCATGGTGATTATTTAACGCACTGTTTCATATAAGTTTAAAATAAATTTCCTTAGATGTTGTTCTAACTGATTAAATATCTTATGAAAATACTCATAACATTTTTTTTTTATTTAAGGCAACAGTCGCTTTTTAAATATTCTATTCCAAATGATATTACCAGTTAATAGCGTACTCGTTTATATGAGTATGTAGCAATGTACATCTTTCTTCAAGGTGTCGCACGAGACTGGCCCTCTATGAACGTCAGACTTTCATATTATTTGTTTAATTTGATGTCCTGGTGTGTAAATATATGTGTATATGTGTGTGTGTGTGCTACATATATATATATATATATATATATATATATTTGTTGTAACACTGTTTACCGTAGGCCGTAACAAGCCTGATAGACGATCCGACTTTGGAATCTTTAGAAGCAATGTGAAAAGAAAATTTAAAATAGAAAAATAAAGACAAATAATTATCTAAATTTGATAAAAGTAGAAATAAATACCAAATAAATACAAACGGAAGCTAAATATTGAGATGTATCGCAGTTCAAAAACATTCAGGGAACCAACTTAAAACAAATTTTATTAAAGTTTCTTTAAAATTAATGAGAAACAAAAATTCAAAATACAAAAATAAATAATTATTTTATATTTATAATATTTTATATTTATAATAAAATAATGACCAAATAACAAATAAATATAAATGGAAGATAAACTTTAAGATTTATTACAATTCAGAATAGAACAAAAGGCACTATATTGTGTTACAATGTACGAATTATTTACAAAAAAATACATAGAATTCAGAATTCACCAAATAACCTTCAGTTTCTCCTAAAATTGTACAAGAAAAATTAAAGTTTGTTTTTAATAAATTTCATAATTTTTTTTAGGAACAGAAAGAAGCTTATTAGCTCATCCAGGATGTACCTTCTAACTCTTAACTATAACCACCTTTTACTACTCATGTATTCATCCAATCTTTTCTTGAACTCAATTAAATTTTCTGCCTCCATCTCATTCCAAAAGTCAACCACCCTGTTTGAAAAGTAATACTGTTTAAACAGCAGGCGACTCCTACGCTGCCATAATGTGAATTTATAACCTCTTGTTCTACTATTTTCACTGCTAAACACAAAAACGTTTGATGGATCTATATTATCAATACCCTTAATAATCTTAAACACCTCAATCAAATCCCCTCTTACCCTTTTCCTCTCCCGAGAAAACAAGTTTAGATAGTTTAGTCTCTCCTGTTAGTACAATCCCACCATCCTAGGTATCATCTTAGTGGCTCTTTATAAAGTAGAACATCAGTATCATTGGTTAAAATTACTGGCACAAAATAGTTTTAGTAGCGCTATTGGTAAATAAGGCGTTTAAAGGCTCACTAAGAAAACCCATAGAACATCACACACCATAAACATATTTACGTTTTATTTTTGGACTAAGGAGATAAACAAACATTCTAAATAATGAAAATAAAGTTACCATCGCCCAAAACTATCAAATTATACACTAACCTTTCTCATCTAACTTACTCGAAACATAATATTTTTCTTTTATTTACGTGTTTTTAAAGCAAAGATATAGAACGGGCTATCTGCGCTCTGTCCATTGCGGGGAATCGAACCAAGAATTTTTCGTTGTAACACCGTAAAATTACCGTTAATCCGTCAAGAAACTCAGAACGTGATGTGGACCTCTAAAAATACCTTTACTATCCACCTCCATCGCTATTGATATCAGCTTCAAAAGTGCAACACAACTAAAGTGACAAAAGCCACACAAGAGCTATCTGCGCCAACTGTCTCTAATTTATCAGTGAACGACTACTTTTACCAACGAATAATAGGATTGGCCGACACATTATAACGCCCCCCCCCCCAGGGCTGAAATGGCGAACATGTTTGGTGGGACGGGAATTCAAAACCGCGACGCTGAGATTGGGAGTCAAGCGCCCTAACCAACTGACCATGTCGGACTCACTGAAGTGTTCATTAAGACTAGTTATATAAAATTGTTTCTAATTTTATATTTCTTAATTTTGGTATAAAATAAATTAAACATGATTTAATAAATTTTATAATAATCACAGAGTCTATCAGTGGATCAATTGTAAGTTTACGGACTTATAACGTTAAACTCAGGGGGTTCGATTCTCCATGGTGGACAAAGTGCAGATAGTCTGTTGTGTAGCTTTGCGCAAAAACAAGCAAATAATCGCAGAATAAAATCGGAAAAATAAACTACGCGTATGTTTTGGACGAAATTGTATTTTTCAGTAAAAAACTAACAAACAAAACAGAAACATTATAGCAGCAGAAAATTTTTCTTTACTTCAAAAGTGATTTGGTCAGAGTTGTTTTTTATATCAATCACAATTTATACATAAGTAGTGTGCATGCGGATAAGATGGCATAAATAACGAATTTAAAAATTTCTAGAAAGAACAGCCCATTCAACATAAAAGCGCAGTGTTGAAATAATGCATAAAACATATTTACACTATGATAAGCTCTTTAAAGATGTCCGCTCAAGCCGAGTGACTGAATTAATATTTATTGTAATTCTAAGGGCGCCGAAAAGACCGACTTCTGTTTCACAAAATTCACTATATACGTGCCACGTGCAGACGAATGTGATGCGCGTGTCTTTTGCCATCAGCTTACCAACTTCCCTTTATTCATTATTCTCATCAAAAGATAGATGTTGGCTAATATCTGACTAGTGTACTTTAAATGTGTTTTTTCCCCTCCAGTTTGTTTTTATGGAGTTCTGTTTTGTTTTGTATGGGAATTTTAAACTTCTAAGTAAAAAAAAAAGAGGGAGAGAGAGAGAACACGATTGTTCTGGTAGAAATATTGTAATATAACTTAGGTAAACATTGGAAGAAATTATGGATATGGAAAGAAAAAATTAAAGGTTGACCATAACCTTTGTAGGTAAGAGACATGTGATACATTGTTTTCTCCCCTATTTATATTTCTTAATGCAGTCACTTTGTTTTAATACAATTGTTGGACAAGAGAAAGCAGCAAAAGGGTTGTGGATTACTGCAATACATGAAGATCTTTGATCTGATCTGATCATTAAGACTTCGTGCCACCACATTGCTTGCTATCTGCTATATCTTATAAAATACTGTTACGTCTCTGTGTTCGTTTGTTAATTTTCCGTAGAAATTCTTTCCGAAAAACTTCAGCAATACAATTCCTTCCTTAAATAAAACTGGTTTATTCTTTCTCAATACAACTTTGCGATACACTTAATTCCCACAGTTAGTTAACTTAAACAAACACTATAAGTCACAAAGAACGATTCACGCGCTTTACTCAACTGTCCGCCTCTATCTTTGTCTGCAATTCAATTCCGATTAATTTGTCTCACGTTATCCGGCGCACTTATATACAGGAATAGAGGGCGCCTAGCACACAATGGATCATTCGTGATGTTCCCCGATCCTTCTAGAATATCATGACGTGTTACCAGCGTCACGTGACTACCGCTGTCGTAACAATACGATGCTTCAAACTCAATGTGATTCGCTTAAGGTTCGCTTAGATCACGACAGCTCGAAATCAATAGGAAAAGTACTAGTGTTACAAGACTTACTCAGCAGTTTCGGTAATCTAGCTTTAGCTTGACATCTTTAAGATAAAAAAATAATGCTGAATAGAATTCTCCAAAATACTTTCCCGATCTCTTTGTTTCAATAACTTGGCAATTTTTTTAAAGTCTACATATACAAGCATATATATATACTTGAGTGTACTTTTTATCAAACATCAAGCAGTCTCAAAGGAAATGTTAATAAATTCAAGTTGTCTGAGCAGATGTAAAATGCACTATAACCTACAAGCACTAAAACAGCTTTAGAATTAAAATAGTTTTAGCATTTCAATTTCGCCCGCAGTTTTGAACTCATTGTAGGCTTAGGTTCGTTTCATGCATTGAAATCTCGCTGTGATGAGTGCCCGTCAGTGGCACAGCGATATGTCTGCAAACTTACAACGCTAGAATCCGGGTTTCGATACCCGTGGTGGGCAGAGCAGTAAATTATAGAAAGCATGAGACGATATCTACTTTTCCAATTATGACTTCGGTTAATAATTAATTTTCCTACTTTTTCTCCAATTTGAAATGTTTCGTACATAATAAAACACCTAGTTATAAAGTGGCGGTAAACAGAATGAAGATCAACTTTAGGCACCATTTTAAAATATCATTGACAAAGCTCCCCAGTTTCAAAAGTGAAATTCGTAAATATTGTCTTATTAATCAAAATGTATGAACGTCTCATCGAAAATAGTTTTCTAGAAATCATTATTTAGAATTAACTAATAGCATGAGTTGAATGTATATATATATATTAATCTGGATGAGTTAACTTATATTTAAACTGAAGGAACTATCAATGATTATGTTACAATTACAACTTCGATATAAATTAATAATCGTGTCTAACAACACCCTTCTGGATCCAAAAGATATATGTGAGATTTCATCTATTAAACGGTTACATATGTAAGTGCTTAATTTGTAAACTAGTGTTATCTGTTTCGCGTATTTCAATGATACACCGATCCGTG
>NW_013665805.1:694515-697890 GCF_000517525.1 Limulus polyphemus | reverse complement strand
AATTAGGGACGGCTAGCGCAGATAGCCCTCGAGTAGCTTTGCGCGAAATTCAAAAACAAAACAAACTAACTTATAAGGCAGTGTGATCTGTTTCTCGTATCACAATGATACACCAACTCGTGCACAACATCCACATAGACTGTACATCTATATCTAACATCTATTAACATTTTTGTGTAACAAGACTACTTTCTAGCCAAGTTTGAGCTGTTCCATGCACAGCACTGACGTGGCCTGAAAATCTGTCTTCAGCATCCTTTGACTTTGTTAATATGGAATCATGGACTTTCATATACCTTAGAATTGAGAGAATTATCCAGTAATTTAAATACTATTATTAAATTATTTCTCACCTATGTTAACAAAGTTCACAAGTCCTTAACTTTTCGAAGATATCGTGGTTATCATTCTAAGCAGCATTCTTGACTATACTTGAGGTGGTAAAAGCTATTGTCTCTTTGCTGCATCCGTTGTTATCCTTATTACACGCAGAAAACAATAATTAGAGCACAACTTATGTGGATTTACTCCACGGCTTCATTGTTTGGTCAGTAAATCAGGTTACAATATTTTCATATTCAAACTTCGTAAGAAAGTTAAACAATCACTTGTAAGCAGGGGCATATCCGGGAATTTGAAAAGGGGGGGGCAAGTCTTAACATTCATATTTGCATATAATTTCTATATATTTTTATAATATTTAAACTTTATTATTTCCTTTACATTGGTTAAATGAGTGTTATAGCAAGACAAAAGGGGAGGGGAGCAGGGCCGCATGCCCCCCTCCCCCGGCTACGCCAGTGCTTGTACGTTCAGCTTTTAATTCAGCAGACGTAGAGAAGACTAAACTCAATAAAACTGGAAAGTACAACAAAATGGAAGTTGCTTTCGTACACATACATTGGTGAAACGGACCTTTTGGTTGAAAACTGTTTCAGAAAAACAAACTTTTGTCATTGGTAATATTGATATTAAATAAACAGCAGCAGAAAAAAATGGAACAAAGTCAATACGCACAACATCTGGGGCGAAACTAAACTCCTTATCAAACTCGTTACAAACTTTCCCAGCCAGGAAATAGAGGGTTTTTTTTCTTTTGCTTTATTACTAAGCGACGATTAACTCTAGACTTTTGTGACTGGGGAAAAAATGTCGCCTCTATAGCGTTTGTTTTATTGGTTTACAGAACAAAGTGTATTTCCATTCATATTTCATATACTCTTATATGCATCTAATGTTTGAAGATGTTTGAGTGAGTATTTGTATAGGTTCGTTCCCCGGTGGGTCAGCGTTAAGTTTACGGTTGTACAATGATGAAATCTGGGCCTCAATTCCCCGTGATAGAGAGAGCTCATATAGCCCATAGTGTATTTTTGCGCTAAAGCAAATAAACTATATAGCTAAAGTAAGTGTTTTTCTTAATGTATTTTGTATAATATACGACAACTATTAGCTGATTTATAAAACTGAAGGCAGAGTATGTAGCTTTTTGTTTCTAAGTTTTATTATTGAATTCGGATTATTATTTTCTATTTTTGATATTGGTCTGGATATACGATACATATTTGTCTGAGGTTTGAGTACGTATAACTGACGTATCTAAAAAACGTGTCCATCATTTTTAAAGAATGTAATACTTACTGGAGGAGAGAAGACATTATCGTAAAAAGTGAGAGGAATATACGACGTGATCCAGAAAATCAGGAGTTTTATTTCCAAACTTTCAACCATAAATATATTTCTAGGAAGCATTTCACTTTTCCAACATAACCAAGCTTTAAACTGAAACATGGAACGCATGGAAAGATTTAAAGAGACAAAATAATGAATGTCGAACAATAGAACGAGCTCATGCTGTGTATTACCAAATAATGTACTACAAAAGTATTTAAACAACATTGAGGGTTGATTGGTTTGTTTTGAATTTCGCGCAAAGCTACACATCGGTATATCTGCGGACTTACAACGCTAGAAACCGGGTTTCGATACCCGTGGTGGGCATAGCACATACAGTCCATTGTGTAGCTTTGTGCTTAACTTCAAACAAACAAACAAACGAGGGCTATCTGCACTAGCTGTCTCTAATTTAACAGTGTAAGACTAGAGGGAAGGCAGCTTAGTTATCCCCGCCAACTCTTGGGCTACTCTTTTTACCATCGAATAGTGGGATTGACCGTCACATTATAACGCCCCCACGGCTGAAAGGGCGAGAATGTTTGATTGGACAGGAATTCGAACCCGCGACCCACAGATTGCGAGTCGACCGTCCTAACCACCTGGCCATGCCAGACCAACAACATTGAGAAATAATGTAAATTGTACGGCATATCACTATTATTAAACTAATTACAAAAGTGTTTTAAATATAATTACTTTTCAAAGAACAGTCATAATGAGAAAACAACTGAATGAAAAATTATTTTTATGTAAAAAAATAAAACTGTTTGTTTATAGTTAAGCAGAAAGCTAGACAATGGACTGTTTGTGCTCTGCTCATCACGGATATTGAAACCCGGTTTCTAGCGTTGTATGTCCCCAGATATACCGTCGATGCTTACTATATCAGTCAACCACGTGCCTCTGAATTTATTGATGAAAAGTCTCTATGAAATTTCTATGTAGAAAATAGTTCCTTTTTTTTCCGGAATTTTTATTCAAAACAACAATTTTTATAGGTAAAGAAAAAAGCTAATTTCCTAGATTAAAGTTGTTTATTTTTTCGTTTAACCTCGAACAATGTCTATCGCGTAACAGAAAATTAAAGTTATTTTAAATACCGAACTAGGTTTATAATTCAGTAGATATTCCATTGTGTGTTTATATTATAAACTATAATTGTAATTTACATTCTGAACAGTACCTTATAATGCATGCTGGGTAAACAGCCATTTCAGACATCAGAAAGATTCACTAGCGCCGCCCCAAATTTTCAGTTACTGACTAAAAAGTAGGCAGTCAATCAGCAGCACCTGCCGCTACAAATACTTTGTCCGGATTAACTGTTACTTTTATAACTCACCCATAGCTTAAATTTGGTCAGCGGCATCACGTCTAGAACCTAGTATGTACCATTTTATTCACAGCTCGGCGCACTAACTACTAATGTATTCTAATTTTTATAAGAAGAAACGTAAGTAAAGTATTGAATAAGTAGAGTTTAACAACAAGTAAAATCTTGGAATGGTCTATTCTTTCATTGGGGTGTGGATCTATGAGCCAGACTGGTTTCGGAGAATTACACTCCTCATCAGTGACCCTGGACACTACCACCAATGAAATATCAGACCAAACCAAGCCTTTATACTAGTGAGGTATCGAAAATCAAACTGGTGTATTTACGTGTTTTACAGTCACCAAAAAGAAACCTATCATTCT
>NW_013665805.1:685582-693905 GCF_000517525.1 Limulus polyphemus | reverse complement strand
ACCAACGAATTAAGTGGGTATTGTACCGTCACATTATAAACGCCCCCACGGCTTGAAAGGGAGAATGTCGAGTCGAGCGTCCTAACCACCAGGCCATGCCGGGCACTTTCGGAATGTTATTTCGTTGTTGTATACTACCAGCGTTACCCGGCGTTATGCTCACCTTCACGTGAAATCGGCGGACAAGCAAACAGACAAATCAGAGATAAAATCAAACTGGTGTATTTACGTGTTTTACACTCACAAAAAGAAACCTATCATTCTATAGGTATTTGAAGAACTTGTAGCAATCTGCCACTTCAAATACCTATAGAATGATAGGTTTCTTTTTTTGTGAGTGTAAAACACGTAAAGTTTGATAAGTGGATTATATTTAATTAGCAACACTGATGTCCAGGTTGACTTTTGGTTTCGCTCTACGTACATAACTTACTTTGATCGGAAGTTATTATTAATTATTACAGTACTGTTGAAGCTTTTTAATCGAAATAGTTCACCTCTCTTGTTTATAACGTGTAAACTTCTAAGCCAAAATTTATGTTATGTTATAATATATCACGTCAAAATACATTGCCCTCACAGATTCTATTTTGTGTCTTTCGCATACCTTTTCCCAGATAATTTTTGTTCTATCATTATTGCCTATACCTTAAACTACATAATGTTCGAGGAATAGACGAAATGAACTTAGAAAATTCAGGTTCATTTGGAATCTTATTAATGAATATCAACAAATTAGTATCAAAACTTAAACGAACTTGTCTTTAAGAAATACAACTTAGTGGAGGGAGTGTATGAAAATTGTTTTATGTTTAGAAATTAGCTTGTTTTTTGAATGCAGAATCTTCATTTTCTTGTGGCTTAAAGCCATAATATCTGATTTACGGATAACACATAAAGACATTTATTTACAATCATGTTCTCCCAAAACTGTGAAAAGACAATAAAAAAAAATTAAATATTTAGGAAATATAAATATAATCATTCTAATGTAATAGTCAGTATGTTATCTAATTATTTAAAATGTTTGTACTAATTTTTAGTACAAATAATATACTGAAGTCTAATCCTTCATTTTCAAAAGAAAATCTCTTCTAACAAATGGTATATTCAACTGTCATGAGTTAGTTTTAAGATGAAAAATGTTTTTGATTATATACTATGTATTGTTGACACATTTTGAATCATAATTGACGAAAGACTTATCAATACTTAATTCATCTTTGACTCTTTTTAAAGTTTCAATTTTTTGTATTTTGTATTGTACTTGAAAGTCTATTTTTCTCTAGTTTTATAGAATCAACTTTATCGAGCTAAGAATATTTGTTTGATTGGTTTAGCGCAAAGCTACACAACGGACTATCTATGCTCTATCCAAGTGGGAAATCGAACCCCGGATTTTAACGTTGTAGGACAAGAATGATCATTGATTGCTTTATATACAAGTCATAAGCTATTCTCGTAATCAGTTTTCTACAGACATAAAACTTCATTTTCTTAAACAAGCAGACCTGCTATTTTGATCAATGCTTCACAATGAGACGTTAGTAAGACAAAGTATACAAGAGAAACAACTCCTAAGAAGTTAGAATTTTAAGGTTAATTAGAACCTTCTTTACGGTTTTGTTTCTTAAAAGTTTATCTATTCTTTAATTAAAATTGTCGATTAAGAAATCAAAATAATGCATTTGTGAATTTTTTTAAATATTGTGTTTCATATTTTCTTTATAAATTCAAGTACCTATATGCGTTTATTTATCTTTTTTTTCCTTAAATATATTATAGCACCTGAAACCGGTATATATACCTATTTCATCGTTCGAGGTACAAGTTTTAATTAACAGATTCTACTCTTTACTATTATTGTCTCCATGGCTCAGTTTACAGAAAAACAAACCTTGCAAATTATTTGTTTATACAATATTAGGGTATATACAAGTAATTATAATAAATTTTAGGCAATATTTCTTTGTCGAAGTGTATGAAATCATGATAGCTTCGCAAAAATCTGTGATTTTATGCATAAAATATAATCCAGTTTCACGTATCATTTGAGTTTAATTGGATGAAAGCTGTATAATAGCAGATGCACACATCTATATACATCACATTATTCTTTTGTTGCCTGATTAAGGAATCAATGTTATACAATGTATTTGTATTTTGTATTTATGGCAAAGCTACTAAGGATGTCTCTGCCGCCATCTTTAATTTCTAACAGAGATAAGGCAGTTAGTCAGCAGCACCCTACTTCCCATCATCCATCCTAAAGTATTTACTGTTTCTCTTATAACGCATTCACAGATTAAAGTGGGGTAAATATTTTATGGTATCTCAGAGATTCGAACCCGGCTCACCAGGGCTGAAATCCAGAGCTCTACAACAGGATGAACCTTTGCCATATTATAACAGAATGGTGCCCTTTCACGGCGATTGTGTTAGTAAAGAGCGCTAATTCTTGCATAACTTAAAAATAGTGTTAGTTCTTTCTTTGTTATATGTCACATGATTTGTTACGATAACCTTATAGTATAATTAATTAAAGATAGTTAGAATTCGCAGAATAAGAGGAGGGTTGTAGACTTAGTTAGTCACTTTAGTTTGAATATTCTAGAATTTTGCGCCAACCTACATAAAGACTACCTGCACACAGCCAACCCTGATTTTAAATTGATAAACAAATGGAATAGTACTTAGTCAAAAACACTCACCGTCAATTCGTGGAATTCCCCTGTTTGTTCGAATAGTGGAATTTGACCAACAATTACAATTTCGAGCCTGTTTTGATGCAGTAGGGCTAAGTCATGAAGGAAATCGAGGGAAACAATGCAAGCCAAGTTTAGGAGAAAATTGATTTTTTAATGACCATTTAAGACGGTCTTCTGTTTTGTAACTTAATGTACTTTCTTGTTGTCTTTTTGACTCTATATCTCCATCTCCCAAATTAATTTTATAATTTTTATCTGTTTATTTCGAGTTGTGCTTTTGGACCAAAATCTCAATTGAACTGGAGGAAATTCAAAGCTTGTCGACATTTATTAAGGGGGGGGGAGTAAAATGCTGTCTCCGTAGGGTTACAGATGAAGACCCTGGCTCTCCTCTTCTGACACCTACGAACTATCAATATTTCAAAAACAATTTTAAATAGAGAATTTTTATATATTCTTTTTTTTTAATTAAGTAAAATATAATGTTTTAGATCTTTTGACTGGTGTATATATTTAAGCAATTGCAGTTTTAAAACATAAAAATAAGGAAACAGATTAGAAACATATAACTAATACATTATCAACTAATCAAATTTCATCTTGTTGAAATGAAACTGAAGAAAAGAAAAAAAAATGTCTTGGGAATGAATATTCAAATAATTAGAGCAATTTGTAAATGCTTGCGTAAGAAGAAATAACAAACTCCCACCCGGTGACTCAGCTGTAAATCTCAGGGTTTATAACGATAAAAATCGGATTTCGATACCGGCGGTGGGCAGAGCACAGATAACCTGTTGTGTAGCTTTGTGCTTAACTTCAAACTAACAAAAGAACAGACTATCCTTATTGCTTAAGAGTTAGATACAGTGAAATTGAGTAAGGAATTTTGTAAAAGGCTTACATTGGCACAGAGACGTAGAAAATCATACGTCTATAAAATAGAAAAATAGCGAATTTCTTCAGACGTAGAAAACCGTACGTCTAAAAAATAGGAAAATAGCAAATTTCTTCAGACGTAGAAAACCGTACGTCTAAGAAAGGAAAGTAGCGAATTTCTTCAGTTTTACAAGTTTGTTTCAAGTTTGGATACTGTGAAGTTAAAAATAAAAATAAAAAGTGGCCAAGATCTTTTCAAGAAAATAACAAAAGTGTTGTTAACGCACCGATCTATATTCTTCATGATCAAGAGGAAATACGTTTTTGTGTGAGTTAGACAACCCCTCTCAATGAAAACTATGTAAGAGCGACGTTTCGATCGTCTTCTGCGACTGTTGTCACGCTTAATGATGACCGATGCAGTGAGAAGGTCGATTTTAGGATTATATCAGAATTTTCACGCTTAGCTGAACAAAGGTTTATCAGTGCATAGCCTTCCCTAATTTTGAAGTGATAGACTAGAGGGAAGGCAGCTAGTTAATAACAACCCACCAACAGCTCTTGAGATACTCTTATTTGACCGAATACTGGGATTTGACCGTTACCGGTACTGAGTACCGGAACCTACTTGAGCTGCTTTTTCGGATGCGCGTGCGTCCATTGTACCGTCAGAAAGCATTTATTCATTGACACTCAAATTGTGGCTTTTTATGTTTATACGTATATATTTTTTTCTTTTTCAAAAACAGGTCCACTACTTTTTTTTTGTTTGAATATTTAACTCCTGAGTAACATCTGCCTACTGAAATATGATTTTTGTCAACTCTTTTTTTCGGTTCCATAGTGTATTGCTTTCCAGAAAGAAATATAAAGCTGGTCACACGTATTCTTACACGAGTGTTTAATAGTTGTTCTTATTATCTGAGTTATAACTTATTCAGATATAATTTCTCTGCCCGGCATACTAATACACAATGGATGTCGAAAAAAGCACTATTGTCACGTTACCCAAAATATTTGAAAAAGCACTATTGTCACGTTACCCAAAATATTTGAAAAAAGCACTATTGTCATTTTACCCAAAATATTTGAAAAAGCACTAGTGTCACGTTACCCAAAATATTTGAAAAAACACTACTGTCACATTACCCAAAATATTGGAAAGCAAAAAGAACTTGCATGTTCAATTTAATGTATATGTTTATTTTTTATTATTAAACACATAGCTAAGCAATGAGCTATTTGTGCTTTTTCAATCGTGGGTTTCGAAACCCAATTATTAGCATCTAAGTACTAAGATTTATCGGTGAGTCACCAGGGTTTTTTATGTGTAAGATATGTTTCTATATTGATTAGCTGTCGTTAGAAGTGTAACAAATAATTGGCTTGTATTTATTTCTGTGATTATTACAAGTAAAATTATACTTATAGTTAAAATGGTATGTAAATAAATTCAAAATTAACAACAACAAAAAAGTAAAAGAAAAACATCACTGATTTAATTAGATGTAATACGTCTTAAGGGTTCTTGCCACGTTGAATTTGATTACTCAAACATTGAGTCAATTAGTAAATTTACCACAAATCCTTTCATGAATAATAATATTACCATCCAAGCAATTGTGAATAGAGTCGTTAGAGTAATCAGTAAATATGACTTATATCAATGTTCTCATTAAAAGCTGAAAGAAGGACCTACTATGCTGATAACGAATTATTTAAAGATTTGTAAATAAGTTTGTTTGTTTGTAATTAAGCACAAAGCTACACACTGGGCTATCTGTGTTCTGCCCACCACGGGTATCGAAACCCGGATTCTAGCGTTGTAAGTCTGCAAACATACCGCTGTGTCACTGGGGGGCTTGTAAATAAATGATATTCCTTAAGAAGTTTCATATCCAATCTCTAAATATTTTTTTTCTATCTTGCATGGTTTAACTGTTTTCAAATTCACGTTAAACTCCAGATGTTAACAATGGGTGTGTCAACAATCAACATACTGATAGCCGTTTGTACATGTAAACAAAGTTATATTGTTGGTTGATGTAAAATACATCATTTTCTCTTAAAACGCTTTTTAAGATTTTGTCATGTTATTTAAGTAAAACTAGAATTTTGAAACATTCAGACACCTGCTTGCACGTACACACAAACAAACCCATCTAACTGAATGATAGGAAGCTAAAAGAACTTTTACGAGTATGATAGTAATTGTAAGAGAGGACCTGGGTGCTGACTGCGTTGCTGATCTGCTACAGCTCACAAGGGGGTGTTACGTTTTACGACAACATGTGTTATATGAATGAACTATAAAACAGCTCTCGGTAAAGCCAGGTATGATCTCGGTGTTAATTGCAAGTAGGTCACGTGCCTCACAACGATTACGACACTCCATAGGCTTAAGATACAGAGAACTATTAACGTGAAAAAGAAAGCAGTGCAAATGGTTAACTTCTGTGCTTCGAGTGCAAAACAATTTCCAATATAAAACAAGTAATAAAAAAACTTTAACTTAGAATCAGGTACTCTACTGCTGAGAAAGAATATATATAACGGTGAATGGTGAATGTATTACATTCAAGTCAGGGTTTGAATTTGTGATCTATTTGTTATTTATTGGAGTTTGACAATTCTTATGTATGTTTGATTAGATTTTAATAAGTCCTGTATTGTG
The DNA here is from genome assembly GCF_000517525.1 of Limulus polyphemus. Lineage (NCBI taxonomy): Eukaryota > Metazoa > Arthropoda > Merostomata > Xiphosura > Limulidae > Limulus > Limulus polyphemus. The sequence continues at coordinate 687,647 of NW_013665805.1, read as the reverse complement.
GTTGGTTAGGTTTTGTTACGTCTGGTACGTGAATCGTTAGGTTTTATTAAATCTGGTATGTGGTTGGTTACATTTGATTAAGTCAAATATGAGGTCGGTTAGGTTCTTTAAGTCTGGTATATGGTTGGCTAGGTTTCGTTAATTCTAGTATGTGACTGGTTAGGTTTTGTTCATTCTGGTATGTGGATGGATAGGTTTAGAAAAATTTGGAATTTCTCTATTTGGTTAATTAGATGTTCATTATCCCGTTATTTAATTGGTTATATTTTCATAATTATGCCAGTGGTTTTTTGGATTTTGATAACTCTATTGTGTGGTTGATTAGACTTTGGTAATTCTTGTATATGGTTGGTAAGTTTTGATAATATTGGTTGTTATGATTGGTTAAATTCTGATAATTTTGGTAAGTGATTGGCTGTATTTTTATCATTTTGGTTGCAACGGGATAAACTTTGACATTTCTGGTATGTGATTATCATGTTTTACTAATTCCGATATGTGGGTGAATGATTGGTTAGGTTATGAGAATTCCGGTATGAAGCCTGTTAAATGTTTATAATGTAGTTTGAAGCAGATTTATATTTTAAGTGAGTTGCTGCCTCTTCATAACCTTTTATTACTAATTTGTTTTGCTTTGAAACTGTATAAGTACTTCACGCGTTTTCCCATATTTCGCTTTGATAAACTTTAACTTCCTAAAATATTACCTTTGACCTAAAGTTAATATGATATAGCGTGCATTCGATGTAATGACACCATGCAAATGATTATGTTCAAATAGCAAAATAGCATATTTATTAGGGGATGATAAAAAAATATGAAAAATTATTTAACCATCCATTTTACCCATAATTACATTTTTATACGATCCCCTGAAAAACGAGATTAAATCAGATGCCCCAGAACACAAGTTAACAGACAAACAGTTAGAAGTGTATATTAAACTAATCAAAGTTCATGTAAATTCTCTCACTATCTATCATAGTCAAAACAAACGGTACAAGTTCAATTAACTACTTGAGTCCTAAGGGGGTGGAGAAATCAGCCGAGTATGAAATTGATTTCGTGCACCAAATCAATTCCTTCTCTTTGAAATAAGATCGACTAAAGTTACTGCTCAGATTCATATTAAAGAATAAAAAGTGAAACCATTTCATTTACACTCTACTTATTTCATTAAAAAAATAATCGTTTTCTTACTTACTTTGTGATCTAAGGAAAATAATTATTCTCTTCAGTGTTGGAAATCAGATCACAAAATTGATTAAACTATCTCTGTGAAGTGTTTCTTAAGATTTTCATTTTGTTGCCATGTGTTATTTTTTGAGTATACTGAAAACAAGGGGAAATCTTCAATAGCCGCGGCACTTGAAATCCTTTCAGGTAGAATTACAGTAAATTAATGTACGAGACCCTTTTTTCCCTCTTTTTTGTTTGTTTGTTTTTAATTATGCACAAAGCTACACAAGGGCTATCTGTACTCTGCCCACCACGGGTATCGAAACCCAGTTTCTAGCGTTGTAAGTCCGCAGATATGCCGCTGTGCCACTGGGGGGAGGCCCTTTTTTGTTAGCTATATATTTGCGCACCAGCAATGCCAAGCGTGGGGCGCGCGTATACCCGATTTAATTTTATTACTCATCAGGATATCTACCAGCCTACCCTCAAATTGAAATTATTTTAGGCAGGATTAGAGTAAATTAACCTATGAGACTTTGGGCGTGATCAAATACATCAATCGAAAGGGTATGACCTCCTGAGTCCAAAACTGAAAATAGATCTCAAATCGGTCAAGAGATGATGGAGGTATGAGCTAAAATCAAAATGGTGTATTTAAGTGTTTTACACTCACAAAAAAGTAACCTATCATTCTATAGGTATTTGAAGAACTTGTAGCATCCCGCCACAATTTAATTCTTCGTATTCTAGCCGACACTGGGCAGCTGGTACATAATTGAATAGAGTTGTTTAAACATTTGTTTAACACCAAGCAAAATCTTGGAATGGTCTATTTTTTCATTGGGGTGTGTGTCTGTGAGCCATAGTAGTTTCGGAGAATTCCCCT
>NW_013665805.1:681769-685011 GCF_000517525.1 Limulus polyphemus | reverse complement strand
GTCATCACAGGAGGCGGAAAATGGGGAAAATGCGATATTTGCAGATGGAGAAGACAATCCGGAGAAATGTGGGTGGATACTAACCAGTCTATGTCATATAATGGAGATTGTGTGGGAACTGGCAACAGGTATATCGAGTATTATGAATCAGGATAGATAAATGGGGGAAGAGGCGACATCGACATCTCGACATGGTCGGGATTGTCAGCCTAAAGGGACATGACCTAGAGGTTCAGTAGGTGATCAGCTGGTGTAAAAATGTTTCTCGGAGTGGGTACAGTGGTGGCAAGAACATCGGAGAAGATGAGATTGTGGTCACGAAAACATTTATCAGCATAGCGAGTGCGAAGCTGTCAAAGGTGTAATAGAATGTGAGGAAAGTTGATACGTCGATGAAGGTTGGAAGTGGGACTAGGGAGTTTGACGTCAAAGGCGAGCCAGAGGACATGGCGCTCCGAAACCTGAAGACGAGAGTAGAAGGTCAGAGAAGCAGATATCCAGGCTGTATGTCCATAGGTTAAGTAGGGTCTGATAAATGTCTTGTATGTGTATAGCAGAAGAGGAGGGTTCAGGCCCCAGAAGGTACGGTGAGAGAACGGAGGAAATGAAGACGTCGAGTAACCTTAGCTGAAAGGGCAGATAGGTATGGCTTCCAAGTAAGATGCCTATCAAAAACAATGCCTAGATAGGTCACGGAGTCGGGAAGGAGGATCGGGACATTGTCAACCCGGACATCAAATAGCGATGGGTCACGGCAAGGGCGAAACTTATGACGAGTTGAACCAAAAAATAATAACTTGTGTCTTAGGAACATTGAGGGATAGCCGCCAGCAGTGACACCAAGACAAAAAAGAATTTACAGCAGACTGGAGTAGCTTGTTCAGAGTTGACATCGTGGAAAAATGGGCTACCAAAGCTGTGTCATTAGCATATTGAAACAACTGAAGAGGAGGCTGGGGACAAGGCATATCAGCAACATAGAGAATGTGCAGAAGGGGAGACAACACAGAACCTTGTGGGACTCCAGCATGTAATGTGAAAATGCGAGAGAGAACCCATCAATCGATATAGCGGCGTGCCGCCGGTGTAGAAAAGAGGAGATGAGACGAATATAGGGAATAGGAAAGTGTAACATATGAAGTTTGTGGAGTAAACATTGATGCCAAACTGAGTCAAAAGCACGTCGGAAATCAAACAGGAGCATGCAGGAGGGTCTTCGAGTGTTGAAATGATTGGAAAGTGAGTCAGACAATTTGAGAAGTTGATCCAAAATAGAAAGACGTGGGCGAAATCCCGCCTGTATATGAGGCAGCAGGTTGTGAGCATCTATGTATTGATGAAGACGGGCAACAAGGATGCGTTCAAAGGTTTTACTGAAAACACTAGTGAGGCTGATTGGACGATAAGAATTAACATCAGAGGCAGGTTTACCCGGTTTCAGAAAAAGCAGGATAGTGGATAACTTCTAGGAATCAGGAAAAATCCTGATGAAAGAAGAAAGGTGTAGAACAATGCAAGAAGTCGGAGGAATTGCAGAGGGGCACGTCGGACTTGGCAGTATGTGATGCCATCAGGACCAGGGGCAGTGTTACGTCTGTTCTTCAGCACCCGCCGGACATCAGCTGCAGTAATGGGAGCATGTAAGAAATCATTATCAACAACACAAGAAGAACTAGGAGTAAGGTCAACGAGGGAGGCAACGGTTGAGTTCACGGTGGTTGTAGTGTCACTGTAGTCAAGAATATGACGTTCAGGTACTTGAAAGTTCTGTTCATGAAAAGCAGTAAAAAGATTGGCCTTGTCCAAAGATGTGGAAAGCGCAGTACCATCAACAAATATAGGATAGGAGGGAGAGCATCGTTGACCTGTGAGGAGCTTAAAATGGTTCCAGAATTGCGAGGAAGAAGAGGAATGACTGAGTTTGTTACAGGCCTGATGCCATCGCTGTCGTCGGACTGCCCGAACAAAATTACGGGCAGTACGTTGAAGACCCCGGGATCTTTGCAGCAACAAGGCATCATGAAACCGACGGTATTCACGCAATAAGGTGGAAGAGCGATATAACAGATCTACAGCTCTACGAGGTAAGGATGGTTTATGGGGAGCTGAAGAAGAAGTCGGTATGTGTAAAGAGAGAAGAGTTGTGAGTAAGGTGGCGAAGGAGTCAACATCGGCTGTTGGAGTAAGAGGTCGATCCATATCTGATATGGCATTATGTGTGAAGCATAAGATTTCCAGTAGGCAGAATGAAAATTTAGATGAGTCCGACGGGAAGCACGAGGAACAGACAAGGACTGTGAACAGACACAAAGTTCTATGGGGAGATGATCACTACCAACTGGAGGACACATCTGGAGAGTGATAAAAGGAACCAGGTTGGAACAAACAAATACAATATCAGGTGATGAAATATCAGACCAAACCAAGCCTTTATAGTAAAGAAGTATCGAACATCGAAATGGTGTATTTAAGTGTTTTACACTCACAAAGAAGTAACCTATCATTCTATAGGTATTTGAAGAACTTGTAGCATTCCGCCACAATTTAATTCTTCGTATGTTAGCCGACAATGGGCAGCTGTAGTACATAATTGAATAGAGTTGTTTAAACAATTTTTAAACTATGAGCTAAAAGTTTGTACTTGAAAAATTCAGAGACATTCTATGAGCCGCTATGCCGCGGCTAAAATACATTAACTTTTAAGAGTGTAAGAAATATAAGCATAATCAAGCTAAATAGGTAGCCCACTTTACTGTTATGTCTTCAGTTCTTGTACGAAAAACGGTGCAACGGTAAAATAAATTACTCTGGATGTAATATTCTTAATTAGTTTTGTTATTTCAATTCTATTCCTTTAGATCAGGGGTCACCAAACGTTCTTTCACAACGGGCCAGATAACTCAGAGAATGACGAGCGCGGGCCGCATAACCATTTTGTCCAATACAATACAGTGAATACACAAAAAAATAAAGACAACAAACATGTTTATTTACCAAAATGTTATCAAAGAAGGCGACGTTAGCAATAAGATAGTTATATCACACCCAGTGCGCACATATCCGAATCTCACAAACTAAGCAGCAAAAAAAGTTAGTGAAATTTGTGAAACTGGCGTTTAGCTTTTGAGATATCATCAATATTTGCTTTGGAAATGCCGCATCTAACCAAGAAAATTGCTTTCAAATGTTCATCAGTCAACCTCGTTCGATGTGCTGACTTCATATACTTCATTTTTGAAAAT
>NW_013665805.1:644481-680786 GCF_000517525.1 Limulus polyphemus | reverse complement strand
ATCTGAAAATGAAAAACAATTGTTTATTTACACGTTGAATAGTCTACCAAAAAAGTTTTAGAAAAATATTTTTTCAAAATTTTTTTGACATGTATATAAACATGACAAACTAAATGTAAATAGTTTATGGCATTAATTTACGTTACTACGTAATTGGTTTAAAAGTTTTCCGATAAGTTATTTGATTAAGCAGTTTTTATAATTTGCCAATGTATTTAAAATTTATTATGTAAGATAATTAGAAGAGCTTCATGAAAAATAATTAAGATCATATTTAATAAAAATATTAAGAATCTTAATAGGCAAATATAATAATAAGAATTTGATACTAATTTAATTAAAATCTTCGTTAATTTAATTAAGTCGTTTTTTGAGTGTATAGCGATTAAAATATAGGGCTTAAATAAATATCAAAGTTTTGACATTTTTACTTACACTTATTTTAATTTTTTCTACATAGTAAGTTTATCTACAATCTATGATATTTCCATATAAATAATTATATTTTAGCTCATTTGTGGCACAGTGCAGAGACGGGCCGGATGAACTGACCTCGCGGGCCGTAGTTTGGTGACTCCTGCTCTAGATCACCATAAATATATAAGAGTCTATAACTCATAAAAACAAAGATTATTGAAAAATTTACTCGTTCATTTAGTTATACGTTGCTGTTGTTTGTTTATATCTGCGCTAGCCGTTCCTAATTTAGAGGTGGTAGACTGGAGGAAAGACAGCTAGTCAATATCATCGTCAACTCTTAGGTTATTCTTTTACCAACAAAAAGTGGGATTGACCGTCACATTATCACGCTCCCACGATTGAAAGGGCTAGCATGTTCAGTGACTGGATTCGAACTCCCAATCCGCAGATATTGTGAATGTCGTTTACTATGAGTTAAACAGCATTGCAACAATGTGTTTTGTATTCAGACAAAATATGCAAGACAAATTTATAAAATTATTCACAAATGTCTTCCTAATTGATGATAACGTGACAAATGTAATAGCAATAATAAATACACTACTGTATCAGTAAAGAAACGGATTATTCAACAAAACGTTAAATACATACTATTTGAGGGGAAAGCGTACAAGTTTCAGTATCTTTTCCAACATCAAAAATGTCCCCCGAGTATAAAAATTCTTTGGACGTTAAAGAAAATCCTGTCAATCGGTTGAAATCTATTTTTTCCTACAATATAGAAAGGTAGATACTATGGTAGAGAGTATTATGATTACGATGTATTCTTTAGTAAAGCCCCCCCCCCCAGTGGCACAGCGGGATGTCTGCGGACTTACAACGCTAGAAACTAAGTTTCGATACCCGTGATGGGCAAAGCACAGATAGCCCATTGTGTAACTTTGTGCATAACTGCAAACAATCTTTAGTAAAGAAGAAAAACAAACACAGACATACATTGTAAATATGTTTTTATTATATATATGTTTAGAGTGATAACTTTAGTCATAAATATTGATGATTCATATACAATTATTTAATGATGGTATGCTGTTATTATTCCTTAAATTTGCCTCCCCCAGTGGCACAGCGATATGTCTGCGGACTTAGAACGCTAGAAACCGGGTTTCAATACCCGTGGTGGATAGAGCACAGATAGCCCATTGTATAAATTGGTGCTTAACTTCAAAACAAACCAACAATCCTTAACTGTATTTTATGAAATCTAGTTGATTTTGTTATTTATTCTTTTTTTTTTTTTGCTGTTTGAAACATGCTTGAAGTATTTGACTTTTACCCTTATCGGTATCCGTTGGACTTTAACAAGATGAAATGCTGAAATAATTTGAGATTACGATCAACGTGCATGGTAATTTCAAGGCTTCCAACTAGGAGAATTTGAAGAAACGCCCTTTCAGATTTCAATCGTTTTGTAAAAACTCATGTAAAAAGGCATAAGGTGTGTGAATTGGATCGTTAGAAATCCAACCAACCAACTTCTTTCTCCCCAATTATGCACATTTTAATGGCCCTCCGAATCAGAACCGCTCATCCAATATTACACGCTGTCTGTTAGTTATACCAAGATTATGATGGATGTCATTTAATTAGACGAAGAACACGTGCGTCAAGACGCCCTGTATCCCCTCTACCCTTTCCATCCAACATCATCACACTCACCTCTGTTGCAGCTAACTTTGCGATACGAAATTTTTATAAATGACATTTTCTGAAATATATCAACCGAGAAAGTCATCATACGTCGTTACGTGAACGTCAGTCATTGAACTACTGCCACAAATCTCTTACACTAAACTTTGATATGAGACTTTTTATTTGTCGACTAATGATTAAGAAAGTTCTAAACGTTGCGTAGTCAAATATACATATATTTGAACACAATATATTCAGAAACTTCAAACATCTCCCTTGAGATTTTTATTTGAAGATATTATCTAAAATGTTAACTCAATGTTTAAATTTTACTACTTGAAAGGATTGCCCTTTTGAACACGTAGTAGAGCAAAAGAAGAGACGAAAAGTACATGAAAAAGCAGCAGTTAGTACAAGGAATGTTTTTTTCCTCAATCTTCCACGAACAAAGAAAGTTTAGTGAAACTTCATACAGTCGTTAGGATATATTTAAAATCGTTAAGAAACTTTAAAAATTACGATTGACTACACGATTGTTCAAAATAACCCCATGTGGTCAAAAGTCACTGTGTACAGACAGTCCTAATGGTTGGCATGCCTAGACTGTGAATCCGAGGGTTCCATGTTCGCGGCCTGTTGCTGCAGAAACGTGGTTCCCACTTTGGGGCCGTGGTTGCACTATAAGAGTGACAGTAAAATATCAATATTCGAACAGATAAGGAAAAAGCCATAAGTTGGCGATTGGTGCTATTGACTAACTGCTTTTCTTCTAGACTAACAGATAATAATTAGGAACTGCTATGCACAGAAAGCCCACGTGTAGCTTTAGCAAAATTCTGAAATAAACAAACGTTATTCTCAAAACTTTCGGGTAACCAACATTACAATTTTTCTCTACACATTTTGGTCGCGAGATTATCGACGCAGTTTACCTATGACGGCAAATAAACACCGTTAAAACATATTTAGAAGAATAATAGGTTAGGCTTAAATTGGAGTCTAAGAACTAAAGATGATGGATGGATTTAATGTCTGAGTTTTAAAAATAAGAAGAGGTTATGCTTTATGCCTGAAAGTAAAGATCATGGGTCACAATTCAGCTTAGCAACTAGGTTTATTAATTACATAGTTGGTTAGGTTTAAGTCTGGGTGTAAGAATCCTAGCTCACACTTAATATATAACAGGCACTGGCTAATCTGGAAATGAAGAATCGCGGTTAGGGTTTACATTTGAAGACATATAAAATCGTAGGTACTAAATAAGGCTAAGGATCTGAGTACAAGAAAAAGTAATTTCAATTAGGCCTATCGCTTAATTCAGAGTAAAAGAAACACAAGATGCGGTCAAACCTAATTTCCTACTCTACAAAATACAGATAATGATCAAATTTAAGCCTACATCTAAGAATCACAGCTCACAGTTACAATTATCACCTGAGTTTAAAAATCACAATTCATGATTATACATAAAGTTTAAGTCTAATCAACAGTGATTATTGTTAGGTTATACGTTTAAAATAAAAGAAAAAAAATCACTCATAAACAGGACGGGGCATGAAGAGTTGTAAACTTGTATTAATTCTTGCTTCGGACAAAGACAATATACCACAGTGATAACTTCTTACAGCATATACTAGTTTGGCTATGCTTCTGTGCTATCGATCTCCTAGGGTGTTCATCATACCTAAGTGGAAAGGTGGTACAAAGATTTGTATAAGCTAGTATGAGCTGAGAACTGAATCTCCTTTCAAAATATGTAATGGAAATGGTTTCTAACATGGGTAATATAAATTATGGATATCAGACAGGAATGTTTGTCTGATTTAATAGTATGGTAAGGTTTTATTTCTGTCACAATTTGTGAAAGTGATTGTGATACTTGCTCATACAGTCAGGTAAGTTAGTCAGCAAACATGAAGCTAGAACAAGACTAAAGTGAAGTCATTGTCAAATAATGATTGCCGTTATTATTTGTTTCACAATTGTGTTTGAGTACTTTCCCTTTTTCCATTTTTGATTTAACTTTTATAAAACATTTCTGAATCTGTTGCTTATTGAAAATCTTAATATTTACTTTTGGACTTCCATGAATCTGAGTACCACAGTGTACGCTATTAATCTATATTTTGGTGCTTTGAACATGGATTTGTTATTACAGTTTTTAATTTTTCGCGATTTTGTCCATTTGACTCTTTTGTTCCTGTATGGTTTGTAAATCGTGATCATTTTTGAGACAATGGAGGATTTAACTAGGGCTGAAGTGATGATACGATTCAAAATTTCAGTAAGAAATAAAAGCGCCGCTCCTCTAAACCAAGAAGTTTTGCTATCGATGAGTAGTGTTATGTTTACATTCTCAATTCACTCTTGGGATCAAGAAGTTTAAAGGAAACTAAGAGTAACATAGCTATTGTAATTTATCTTTACTTGTCACCTCCTAAATACAAAATCATAGGACAGAGTAGTAATAGTGGTGAGATCAGTTTTGAGATCCTACAATCAACTGGGGAGGTCTTTATGAAACTTTTAGGTATTCATTGAGCAGCCCGGACATTGCCAGGCACTGATCAGGGTCAACCATGACCAAAAAGAGAGACAAAATATCCGTGTTGGTTGAGGAGTGGGCTACACAAGACTGTTGATGTGGGTAACCTTAGGAGATAGCATGGAAGGGCATTCCTGAGCCTGTTAGCTACTGGTTGTGATAAGATATTCATTAAGATCACATGATTTGAGGTGGTAACATCGAACCTGACATTGGAGTAGAAGTAAAGGCTAGAAGAAGTGTTTGATTCTGCCTCCAAACAAGTTCAAGATTCAATGATAGTTCTCTAAATTCCAAAAAGATTTAACTAATGGTTTAACTGCTAAAGAAACCATTAGGTGTCATACAGTCATTTGTTTTGTTCCTATGAGCCATTAGAGCTTCCCTAATCCATCTTACATATATGTGCCACCAATGTAGCAGTAGTTACCACCTTGATGACACATATAACGTGAAGAATGGAGCCCCCTTTTTAACTTTGGGTTACTGGGTCATTGAATGTAGGACTGTCTGTATCCTCTCATGAGACAAGATAATTTTGCGTAAAGTCCATTTTGACTGATGCTATGGGAAGTTTAGTAAAAGCAGTGGCAAACTATGAGATGGAGCTGATCCAGATAGTTTAACACTCGTGGAGCTTGAGATGGTTCTAACCACCAGCTTTGGAATATGTGACAGTTTACTTGAACCTATTATTGTAGTATCTGTTTCCAATAGCTATAAACTTGGCATCACAGGATATATGTCAGAGATAAATGTGAGATAGTGGATACTAGAAAAATCAAGAAGTTACCCGACTTTTCTGTATCATGTACCTTGATTGAATCTATCAATTTAATCAATTAACACCAACGTTGTTCTGTGACAACCTGTAAGTGGAGAGGCTCATCTCTGGCTTCACTTTGGTACTATGAGTCACCGAATAAAGTTAATTGTCTCTGATCTTGGTTATGCGTTGTTATGTCAGGTTTGGATCTATTGTGAAACTTAGCAGCCAGTTTAATTGTAGAAAAATCATGCAATATCGACTAAATGAACCTAAGAACAACAGATTGCACAAGAGCAGATTGAGAAGGAAGTTGTAGTGCTTCCAACTGTGTAAGTGGTATTACATGGTGTACTATGGACTTAATTTAGTGCATGATCCCTTTTTGTTGTAGTAATAGACGAACATACAAAACACAATGTTTTTTAGAGAAAATAAGCTATACTTGATCAAACAATTATGTATTTCAGTGCTAAATTTGTGACAATGCTGATCTGTGATTATGGATATTCAGCCATTTAGCTTCCAGCTGAAATAAGTATCAGCAGATTTGAAGGTAAATGCCGGACTTCCCGAGTATCTGAGCCCACCGGTTAAGGATTGTGGTATTTAGTTGCAAATCAAAGCAGAGACAAGAACTCACTGACATGCTCATGGTATATGTTATTGTGTTTTTGCACCAGATGGCTCAATGGGTCAGAAAAAAATCACACGTTATCTTGGTGGTACATGTCTAATAAACATTAATCACAAATAATTCCTATGAGCACCAGAGATGATGCCAGCCTGAAATGAAGTCGCTATAAGGAAGAAAAGGGGAGATGTTTGGTCCGCATACACTTTAGAAGGATAAACAAGGTGAACAAAATGTTTAGATAAGTTAGGAGGTACACAATGAAGTAGTACTCTAGATATAGCTATCCACTACTGGATGATGATGAAAGGGGATGATGAACGTAGAGCTAATACTGCTTTTAGCACCAAAGAAAGACTGTGTTAATTATGTGTTATGTCATTCTGTATGTGTAATGCATCTGCCACTATTTGGAAATAATCTATAATAAACTTTAAGTGCTGAAATGAGTGGGATGTTTCATCTATGTGGATTGTGATTTTGTTTTTGTCATATATTTCAGGCTACAAATAAGAAACTGAGAATGTTGTTCAAGTGATTCAAAGATGCAGGTCTGAAATCAAAACCAGGAAAGCAGAGTTTATTGGTTAAATATTAGGCAGTGACAAAGTATTCAATGATATAGCATAGATCACAAGTGTCAATGAATGGCTCCAACCTGAGGCCAAACAGAAGGTCCACAACTTTCTAGGTTTTGTATTGCAAAATTAAATAAACCAAACATTAACAGTTCCTAAATAACGATAATGTAAAACAAAGAACGAAGTACTTGCAGTTCTAGTGGTTGTTTACCATTGTACCACTATTGCTAGTATGGTAGAAATTTTAATATTTAAGTGGATCGTGTATTACTAAAGTGGCCAACGAAATTGAAAATAAAACAAAAAATATGATTGAACATTGGAGGGTGATGTTACACGAATACAATTTTGTTGCACGATACTGCTTAACTCATCAGCACACTGTCAAGGTTATGCTGAATTTCACCCAAAGCTACACCAAACAACCTTAATTTTGAAGCGATAGACTAGAGGGAAGGTAGCTAGTCAACACTACCCACTACCAACTCTTGACCTACTCTTATTAGACTTTTATAATTGATTTGACAATCCCTCTTATAATACACTTACGGCTCCAGAATGCAGAGCATGATTTTGTTTATTTAGTGGTAACGAGACATGAGCATCAGATAAACATTGCTGAACACTAACCACTGGACCATGCTCTGCCCATGGCACTTGTATAGCCAGTTATGAGTACAGGATGGTGTATTCTACAGTAGTTATGAATGACCAAGGTATAATATTCAACCTGTGATGAATCTAGTTGTTCCAGAAGCTCTGAGACAGAAGATACTAGACAGATCCAGAAAATGTCATATTCTATTGCAAATGCGTGGAAATGTTTGGTATAGCTGTTTACAGTTGAAAACGTTGAGAGATTGTGTAGCTACTGCATCATGGTTACTGCACAGTAAAAATTCTTCCACATGATGGAAAACGCCAGCAGAGAATTGTAAGTCTTTCCCTATGAGAGAATCGACCTGGATATAGCTGATTCTATGCCCAAATCTGAGAAAGATAATAATTATATGCTAGTCATTCTTGCTTATTTCATATAGTTGTTGACATATATCTGTTAGATGACGTGTTGACAGAACAGTAGACAACATGACTGGATACATTTGGAATGATCCATATGGACCAAGAGGCCAACTTCAGTTATCAGATGTTTGGGTGAATAACTGGTACATACTATAAAATACTAATTTTGAAAACCTTGAATGAACTAAGTGGGATGAGCATCTATTGCACATCATAATGCTATATCACACAAATGAGTAACATTTGGCTTTTTGTTCTCTGAATCTTCTGATATTCAGATGCAAAGTAATACTCCATTTGATGTGATGCCTAGCTTTCAACCCAATGCATATGTACCACAGAGTCCACAGAATACGTGGATAGATTGTATTCTTCAGCAGATGGTGCGATTCATTTTATGCATCAAAGAATACATGAAGAAGACATACTGAAAATAATATCGCAACAAAAATAGTAAATGATGACTGTTTATGTGTATACCACCTTCCTGCAGTCTTTAAGCAACTCCATTTTTGTTAGATCAATTTATATCTTTTATGTTGACAGCTTAATGAGATTAAGTATGAACTACAGCAATCACGTGAAGTACACAAGTACATTGAACACCCTATCAAACTGGTGTTCTGTGCCACTGATATATCTCTGAAAAAACTGGTTGTTCTAGGAATGCCAAAACATTTTACACCACACCACTTGGTTACTTCGTTTACATTGGTGATTGTGAAGGAATAATTGACAGTTGGTAAAGTGGAATACAATAAATCTTGCCACTTTATCTTTATGACCTCAAATCACAATTACATGTTCGTTGAAAATTAAACAAAATATAGGGTACTATTGTTTTCTAGATTTTCATTTAGTTTTGGTATTAAAATGTGTTTGATTTATAAAAATGATCTGTTTCTGAACTATGCCTATGTTATTAGACATTCTAGTCTTGCTATTATTTCTGAACAAGGCAGTGCATATACATAAATTACGTGTTAACTACATTTTATAATTTATTTATAATATTATAATAAACTTTTTGTGTTGGCTGCTCGAGTATAATTTTGGAATTCTTTGTGAAATCGCGCATGATTTTTACTTATACATTTGGACTAAGTATAATTTATTTTAAAAGGCAAGTTCGCTTTTGTACAAAAACAGGTCATAAGACGCTGAAGGTTAGAAGCACTGGCAGCTTCTTGTAAAATAGTAGGGATGTACATAATAATTGATGTGTATAACCAATTTGCAGTGTTACCTCCTCACCATTGGATCTGTAGCTTTATCTCAGCAGCAAGACAAATGTCGGAAGAAGCTCACATATATCTGAGATACTGTACTTGTTGAATGATAGATAAACTGTCGCATATAAGCTATGTGTGTTGGATGTTCACAAATGTTTACATCATTCCTACTGCAAAATGCATAATGTACACAACAGCTGTTTAAGAGACTTTTTTTTCATTGAGACGTTTGAGCTATAGCCTGATTGACTGTGACATTTAACCTTATATTGCTAACTGGTTGATCTGACTTGACTTTAAATTTGAGTCCTGAACAATGATTCTTGATCCCTGATTACTTTGTTTTTAACTCGTGAGATTACCAGAACACCTGACACCTACTCTATAATGAATAGAGGAGGACTTGTTTGTTAGCGATCTTGAAGACTTGGGCTTTATTTCAGTGACTTCAGGGAAGAACCTTAGGTCCTCATGAAAACCACAGTCATCCAGATCCAGAGTTATCCACACAGGTGCATAAAGTGGATGGTACTGAGCAGTGCCAGTACGTTGATGTCAAAATGTTTTATAAAAGCATATTAATGATTGACACTAGGAAATTTGTAACTGACACTGACAAACAAAATAAGGCCACGCACCATTGGTATTCAATTTGTTATTGTGTCAACATCACACTGCATTAGAAAAATGTGATGCATCAGCTAAAAACAATGAAGCAGATCCTAAAACCACGAGTAATATATTCTGGAATCCCGTGCTAAAAATAAGGAAGAAGAAGGACACTATTTTCTTCTCGTCCAATGTGGAAAATCCCATCAGCGACTACAGTTAGCATCTGATACGTTGATTTTGTCAGGCATTGAACCATTGTTTTATTGATTGCTGCTCCAAGAGAAATCCTAAGACACATGACCATGAAAAAAGATCTAGACACTTTAAAAGCAAGGCTACAAGTTGACAGAAACTTAGGATTATGATCAGGGAAAGAATAGTATAGTATACTGATAATTATGGCAGAGCACAGATAGTCCTTGTGTAGCTTTGTGCATAATTAAAAACAAACAATATATCTAAGTTTTGAATTTAATTCTTTTTATGGCTTGATTTATTTTTGTAACAGTTAATTTTTTGCATTTAATTGTGCATCTTTAATTTTGCATTAATTAGCCCAATTAGAGTTTTAACAATTTTGGCTCTGTATTAAATCTAATTTACCTTCTTGACTTTACTTATGTTATCTGGGTGTTGAAGCCTTTTTTCCTTAATAACTTTGTGTATATGTAAGTGTTCCAGCGTCTTGTGTATGGTCAGAAATGGTAATTAGTAACAATTACAACTATTTTGCATACTTAATTTAACTTTTAATGCTTAATTAATTAAGGATCATGCTTAGGAAAGCCCTGAGATAAGAAAAAGAGCGAACATAGCAGTAGAAATTTTCTGCACTTTTCCTTTCATAGCATCGAAGATAATATATATTTATTCAAATATATTAGGTAATTTTTATACATTTCTATGTCAGTGTGAACATAGTGTGAAGCATTTAAAATACATTACTTTTCGCCGCGGGCCTAGGGTACATACAACAGTGACCATTTCATATAATTCATACTTTCTTTTTCATGTTTTTGTGTCATTGATCCCCTGATGTGTAGGTCATAGCAAGATGAGAAGTGGTACAGAGGTTTGCATAAGTTTGTATAAGCTTGGAGTTAAACTCCATTAGAATATCTGTAATAGAAATGATATAGGTAATCTAGGATTGTGGGATACCACGTTACGACTTTTGTATGACTTAACAATGTGTAATAAAAACAATTCTGCAGTCTTTTGCAAAGTGCAATCTGCAGATCTTTATGTTTATCTGATGTAAGTCAGTGAGCCAGAACACCACAATGTTTGATTTTTGTAAACGAAGGTGGTGTCTCACTGTAATATATTACTCATTAAAGTTCGAACAATATTTTATGGTTGGACCTAATATATTAGTTTATTTCTTGGTTTCGGTTATTATAATGAACCACATCTCGTTAGACTGTAAATTATATTCGTTTCTGATGCTTAAATAATAACGCATATCCCCAGTTATGTATAAATTCAAGACAATATCACAGTAAATTAGAAAGGCTAACATTTGCAAGCAAATTCAACATGTCTCCCTACCACCACTATCTTATTCAACAAGATCTTCTGAATACAGCAGATTTGTATGTGTTTTCTTATACAAAGCCACATCGGGTTATCTGCTGTGTCCACCGAGGAGAATCGAATCCCTGAGTTTAGCGTAGCAAATCCAAAGACTTACCGTTGTCCCATCGGAGGATCAGCAAATTTCAAGAGAAATGGTATTCAAGGGTGCGTAAAGTACAACATATATACTTCAGAGGGAAAAACACTTAACACAGTATCAATTTGAGACTTTATGAAAAAGATGTGTTAGAACATCTAAACTGTAACATTATAACACCTAAGATTTCTCCACAATGACAAAACCTTTACAGATAAATTTTAGGCAAATAAGACCTATTTTTCGACACGATATATGCAATTTCACACACTGTGTGAATCAAAACACTAATAAGAACAACTCAATGTTACGTTTACATATGCAGACAATGTCTCTAAGCTAAGAATTCCCTATTATATACATTGCGAGATATTTAACTTTGACTCCTATAAAATCTAAAGAAAGGCACAAATTATAAATGAGTGTGTTTCTGCATGTGGGGATTGTCACAAGGTATCTTTTCACAGTCTCATAAATATTTTAGCTGAATGCTAATCACTGTCAGGACCATTTAAAAATATATTTGTGATTTAAATTAGAAACATAAAAAGTAATGTATGCCTTCATTTACTTTAAAAACATAACATTGTAATTAGACTTATCTGTGCTGTTTGCATCTCTTTTATTGTGAAATAACTCATGATAGAATAAAGATCACTACGTACAGACTTATATATGTTGTTTTACATCTCTTTTGGCATGAAATAATCTAAAACAACTCTTAATAAATAAAGATCACTACACCACACTACGTTTAATTTCTATTTTATGGCCAATTTAGTATTTTAAGTTTTGATTTTATATAATTTTCATATCATATTTAGTGTGAAATAATGTAAATAACTCATGATAAATAAAGATCACTACATCTCTTTCAGCGTGAATAATCTAAAATAACTCGTGATAAAATAAAGATCACTACAATTAGATTTATCATGCTGCTTTAGATCTCTTTTAATGTCAAATAGTGTAAAATAGCTACTAATAAGATAATTCTATAAAATGATAAATTGAGCATTATAATCAACATTTATTGACACCACCTAATCTTACTGGTGTGTTTGATCGTTCAACACAAGTACTATTTTTTTTTCAAATCCTAAAAAATATATTTAATATATTTTGCAGAGGAATGTACTACGTACCCATGTTTCATTTATCTGTTGTTGTTTTTTCATACACAATCAACTGTAAAATTACAATCTGTTTCTATCTATTTAGAAACGGTTTTTTTTTGTTATAACTTTTTGTTTGCAGTTGTTGACCGATAATAGTATAGTCATTTTCTGTAGCCTTTCACAATTGACAGATTGCCGTATCAGCTGAGATATACGAAAAATAATGTCACTAACACAAACCCGTTTTGTACTGGATCCCTGTTATCTCGAGTTTCAATCTCACTGAAGTATTGAAGCTCCTATTAATTTTTCAACTCCCATAGTTATATATATATTGAAGGTCGATATTTCATTTCTTGTCAGACCCTCTGAAACATTTTTCGTGCTCCTATAGAGAAATCTTATAGATACGGTTGTGGAACTATCATAATAAGAGCACTAAAATCAGCTTTTAAAATGGCTGAACATATAGCACAAATATCAGCCTGAACACAACATCAGCATAAATAAAAGTAATCTAAGCGCTGATTTCAATATTCCCAATTTCTTCCCAATAGTACAAAAACTATATTGTTATGTTTTTGTCAGGTTTTACAAAATGAGAGTACCCAGAGCTTCTTCTTCATTACTCTGCTTCTTTTGTGAAGTAGCTTTATCAGCAGTATATACATATACTGATCAATAGCTTTAATCCTCTAAGCGCGTCTCCTCTTACGTAGGAAGACAATGTAGCCACAACAAAGCAGCCCTGTCTCTCACTGACAGTTCCACTGGAAATTAACAGGTTAGCGCGGGAAACGGCACATGTTTTTGTCGGTAGTGATACAAAGTGACAAGGATCTGACATTAAAAGAAACAAAACTCCAAAGCTATCAATTTTTTAAAGAAACATTAATCCATTTCCTGTAACCAATGAATAAATTATTTTTCGATAAGTTACATTTTCATATATATTTATATATATATGTGTGTGTGTGTGTGTATGGACATAAGCTGATACGTGCATCTTCAAAGCCAAAATTAAACTGGCTTTCGCGGATGTTTACTATTCATATTATTGGTGCGTAGTTAAAGTTTTGTGTGGCAACCAACCGAACGAGGATGACATAACTGTGGTTTTTGTCTAAAGCCACTTTATCTTTTTTGATGAATTGAATCGACCAATTGGAATACCCTCTGTGTTGTAAATTTACAAAGATGTCTGTCTCTTATCTAAAATAGGCAAGTAATTTTAAAAATTTTAACACGAACTAGAACCGCCAATATTCGCAAGCTAATGTAATATGTATCTCTTCTTTTCTCCAGCTACCTTATTCAATAAGGTCTTCAGAATACAATAATTTTGGAGAGAGAACGGTATTGAAGGCATAGAAAGGGAGCATAAACTACAACATGTATACTTCAGAGGTATAGACACTTAGTACAGTATCAGATTGAGTTTTTACAGGTAATATCTGAACAAATAAGACCTATTTTCCGACATGGTATATGCAGTTTCGAGCTTTGTGTTACTGAAAACACTATTAATAACAATCCTTCGTAACGTTTAGATAGGCAGAGAATGTCCCTAGGTTCAGAGTTCCCAATTTTATACCTTGCAGTTTTTTATTTTGACCCCTGTGAAATCAAAAGAAAGTATAAATCTCAAATATTTCTGCTTTGGTCTGTGGGGGTTGTTGCAAGGAATATTTGCACAAAGACTCGTCTAGATTGGTCTAGACAAATGGTCTAAAACTCTATTTCAGCGCAATATCCTGAATTTTTACTTCTGTAAAATCGCAAAAAGGACACGAATCCCAAATCTGTCTGATTAAGCCTGTGAAAGCAATCGCAAAGTATCTTTGTCCAAATTCTCATCTGGACTGGTGGAAGTATAAAAAAATGGCGAGTAAAAAAATCTTAATTTTGCAATTTGGTTTACTTTTGAGCCCTGTACAATAAAAAAATTAAAATCCCAAATCTTTCTATTTTAGTCTATTTGGATTGTCGTAAGGTGTGTCCATTTGTAATTTGGACTTTTGAAAAAAAATAAGCGAAATGCAGGCCAAAATATGTGTTTTTGTAATTTGTTTCACGCTTGACCCCCTAACGTTGGAACATTGGGTTAAATAAAAAAAGTGGAAAATACACCTGAGCGTATTGGACTAAAATATATATCCTCCAAGTTCCAAGGCGATTGGCTAAGAAATAACGGCACTGCGCAGAATTGTAATTGTATGAAATAATAAATAGACAGAAACATAGTAAATACAGTATATCTTTTCTTTGAAGTCGCCTACAACGATAACTTTTAAATTTATTCCAGTACAAAAATGTTTATCAAAAGTTAAGAAATATGAACACGAATCATTTTGATACGGATTATTATAGATATAAAATTTCAGTTTTGATTTACCTATTTTTTTCTCATAAAGAAAGTGAAAAGAGGTGTTAGGTATATTTTATTCTTCTATTGATGTCAAAGTATTAAATTATGAGTAAATTGCTATTTTTTATTTTCTTTCCACATTTGGAATTACTTCTAAACTGTCAGTTTTCGTATGCCTTCCATAGTATTAGTTTTCCCCGCTTTGTTTTAATCTTTTTATTTATAATTATTAAGTACTTTTCCTACATTATTTGTCCACCCTCTCTTAAACATACTAAGTTCCATACTTCTAGTAACAACAACAAAAAAAGATAATAAACGAATTCTGAGCTTTACAAACCGAATGCGTTGTTCAAGAATGCTGTAACTATCCGTTAATATTAAACAATGAAATGTCATGGAAAACCTCGGCATTGGAAACGCGGTGGCTTAGATAATTAAAACAGTGCCTTCTAAACAGAAGAATTGTTTGAAGTAAGCACAAAGCTACACAATGGGCTATGTGTGCTCTGCCCATCATGGGTATCGAAACCCGGTTTCTAGCGTTGTGATTCCGCAGACATACCGCTGTGTCACTGGGGGGGGGGGGCTTTATTAAAATGAAACTGTTAGAAAAATTGTTTGTATATTTTGTTGGACTAAAGGAAAGGTAACTAGTCAATAGCACTTGCCGCCTACTCTGTTTAGAATCTCCATTGGTTGCACTTTTCAATTGTTCCCAGTCCCCCAGTAGCACAGCGGTATGTCTGCGGACCTACAACGCTAGAAACCGGGTTTCGATACCCGTGGTGGGCAGAACACACATAGCCCACTGTCTCTGTGCTTAACTTCAAACAAAAAAATTCTTCCCAATGAAAACTCCTTTAATGTTATATTTTATATACCCCCTGTAGATTCTCTTTCTAGCTAAATATTAATGAAAAACATATACGTTCTACCACACTTTAACGTGAATAATATGAATATATATATATAATAACTAACCGAAATTTAAATTTTAGCTACCTATATATTTGTTAACTATATGTAAACAAAACGGTTTGGCCTTTTCGTCGTAACGTAGATAGAAAACAGTTACATTATTATCTGAGAAACTTTATTGTATGGTTTATATATATATCGTGAAATTATTTTAAGTTAATTAATATTTTCCTTTAAACATGCAACTAAAAATTGCAGCTGGTAAATGCGCGAATGCTGATACATATGAAAGAATGAATCTTAATTTATATAATCCAACCACCTTGCACGTATATATCAGTTTGAATAGGAGTCTTTGATTCTACAAAGCCGATTTGATAAAAAAAAGTTGTTCTCTGAAACCAATTAAAGTAAGTTGGTAGAAAACGAAATAATTAAGATATTTTTTTATGTTGTTGTTTTTGAACTGAAATTATTTTAGTTTATGTCTATTATATTTACTCATACACTGTAAGGATGTAAGGTACGGACCAACTGGGTGTAAAACAACTTGACTTTATTTCAAATGTGTTAATAAAAACGAAGACGCAGGCTACCTCACATTTTTGCAAATGTACGAGGTTTATTTTCGTCTCAATCTCAGCTCAGTAACGTGATGCCGTCAGCTTTTCTACCAAATCAATTTATCTAAGGCTTTGTAGAAGGGCTACAATTCCGTGGAAAAGCGAAGGCTTCGAGGCTCTAATTTAATTCCCTGTTGCTTTAATTAATGTCTCAGTTGCTGATCCTCCTGTCACGTGATTTCACAAACAGATGGTGCTGCCTTCCCAGCATGCAAAGTACTAATCGCCTGGAGATCAAGAGTTTCACAGTATTTACTTATTGGCGTTGTCGATTTGCTTTTCTTCCAATATAGTGTCTTGTCAGACAGTGGTCGCTTTCAGCGAAATTCGCCTAATTGTCTGTACCTTCTTTTACGTACTAATCTAGAAAACACGGAAGCTTAATTCAATGCTACTACATTTAGTAAATATTATTTAGATCCTGTGATCAGATTTTTAGCTCATACGTTTTTTGGTTAATACAGACGACAAACGTTAAAGTATTATGAATTGTAACGTATTGCTACTCTCACACATATATAAGATATTTAAAAATTAAAATCGTAAAGATATTAGGTCTGACTATTAATGATTATAGACGTGTAAGTTACACCTGCAGTACCACAACAGATTACTATTCACATAACCCTGCATTGTGAAGGCATGTTTATCATGTGTCAAAGTGGTAAACACGTGTTCAAAGTGTTATATATGTTTTATCACTAGGTCATCGTTATAATTCACGAAATGGTGAAGTTTGAAAAAAATCTTATATTCTGGTAAACCATCTAAACCGTGGAAGCCAATCCACAGATAGAGCTCAGAACTCATTGTGTCAAAACATTTTTATTACAGAAATATAACTTTTCAATTAAAATGAATCACATTGTGGTAACTCGGACCAAAAGCTGATATATTTTTAGATTAAAAACTCATTCTTTAACTTATGAAACAAAATTATCCATTCTCCATTTTATTTTGGATTTTCTTTGAAATGGTTAAAAAATATCATGTTTTCCTGCCCTATTGACAGAATTTGCTTTTTAAGTATAAACAAAATATGAAAGTATAGTGAATAGAAAGAAAGTCAGGATTTTACAAAACATCCTTTTTATATGGAGCTTTTCAAGTATAGTGAATAGAAAGAAAGTCAGGATTTTACAAAACATCCTTTTTATATGGAGCTTTTCAAGTATAGTGAATAGAAAGAAAGTCAGGATTTTACAAAACATCCTTTTTATATGGAGCTTTTCAAGTATAGTGAATAGAAAGAAAGTCAGGATTTTACAAAACATCCTTTTTATATGGAGCTTTTCGAGTATAGTGAAGAAAAAATAACGTTAGGATTTTACAAACATATCTTGTTATATGAAGTTTTTGTTAGTGTTTTTTCTCTGCGTGTTAGCCTTAATCTGTTAAAACTAGGTATAGTGTGGTTTAGCAGTTAACATGCCCAGGAGAATGACAATTAAAGGACACATTCTTTTTTATTTCTGGTTGACCTATTTAAACTTTTCTGAGCCGATATAGAACCCCCCTGCTATTATTGTTTTTTGGTGTTATAGTTTGTTTGTGCACTTTGAAATGCTTCAGATTAAATTATCATATTAGAGTTGGTAGTGGTTACTGTTGAACAGTAGCTGCCTATTAGTTCAACATTAGGGACGGCTATTTTCAGACAGTCCTTGTGTAGCTATGCCTGAAGTTCTGAAACAAACAAACAAAGATCTAAATTAAATACATATCGTCATGTCCTAAAAGTTCCAAAACTTCAAATGTAGGAAATCACAACATTTCATTTTTTGAAACAATTAGTTGATAATGGATCTATAGGGAACATCACTTCGAATGTGTGAAAAGTTAGTTACTTGATATTAAACCTAGAACACACTCATTTATGTTGATGGTGTAAAAATGCGATTAATATCCATTTTTTTGTAGTACAACCAATTGGATAAAATAATAGAAGTTTTACAAAAATTCCCATAAATTTTATTCATCAAATTAGGTAAATCAAATACTATTATAAATTAACTGTTAAATTAACTTGAACGTTTAAGTTTCAATATATCTAAGGCTTTCTTATTATATCAACAGCCTCGCTACTTGTTGATCTAAGTCAACGTAACCACTTTTTGATGCATAACAAATGCTTAATTCTATAAAGAACATCCTCATAGATAGGTAAATGACTTACTTAGATCTTTGATGTAAGCAGTGTACAGGTAATTCTTAATTTATACAGATCTTTGATGCAAGCAGTGTATAGGTGATGCTTAACTTACCTAGATCTTTAATATAAGCCGTGTACAGGTAATTCTTAACTTACCTAGATATTTGATGTAAGTAGTATACAGGCAATTTAGGTAAGGATATAAGAAGCTTTAAACTATTGCTAGTAAGTGTACGTTCTAATTTTGTTTTGAAAAATCTGTTTGTTGGTTATTCAAATTTTACCATTACAGAACCCTATGTAAACTCTAGTATATTTCATACAAAGGTAAAAGGATTACAATTTAAATGAAATACAAACTGTAACTAGCTACAATGATAACTAATTCATAAAAAAGGCTGTTTTCCAACAGACATGAAAACAAAACGATTTTAATAAGAGTATATTAGGTTATTTGCTTACACGTAGAATAATACGTTTATTACAAATATTATTCGACATTATGAAAGCAATGACAGTATTTTTATGAAATTATATGATGTATCATAATTCTTATGATACATCATATAATTTCATAAAAATACCGTCATTGATAATTGAGACGCATTCTCAACGTTTCACGTGGAGAATGTGTCACAATTTTCAATGACAGTATTTTTATGAAATTATATGATATATCATAATTCACGTTGAGAATGTGTCTCAGTTTTCTATTACGAGATAATAGTGATGTTTCCTATGAATTGAAATATCTAGCCTGAAGTTGCTAATGCTGCACATGACTTATCATCATGTTAGCATCGAACAAGTAATTTTATGTGCATCTTAACAAATTTAGTGTATCTTCTTTAATATATTAAAAAGCCGTCGTACACGTACGTTTGTCATACTTTGATAATTAATAAGTATAATGCATAGAGATATATGTTTATTTTTCGGGTTAAAACCGAATAATTACGTTATCCAATTACTATGTTCACAATGGAAAAATCTGTTGAAGCGATAATCAGCGAAAATAATGTTTTTGTTTGTGTATGATTACGAAGCTAACTCATGAAACTCGCGTCTTAGAAAAAACGCAGGAACACGTACCTGAGTTAAACTACCTAATCTCTGCGTCTTACGATTTAATGGAAGCAAGATAATGAATGAGACGTCCTTAAGTTAACGTCAAATAGATGTCTACGTCAATTTCTAAGTTAACGTCAAAATATTATTCGTGCTTTTTTGTGCAACCTACCCACCGCTAACTACAATCTTTAGTTGACTGACACTTTTAACCCCAAGACTTTTATCTGATAATTAGCTAATTAGTTCTGTTGTCTCGATGCAGTGATCCAATAATCTCGTGTAAACTTTGCAGCAAGTAGTACTATAATAGAAACAAAACGTTTCTTCATTACTGTGTTACCATACAGAGACAAAGAGCTGATGAAGCGTAACGGAGAAACATTATCTGGATTAGAATATCATTTGCCAGAAGTTTAGGGGGCTTTTTGTTGCATTTGTAGCAAGAGCTTGCGCTATTTCATCATGTTAGCATATAAATGAAATCGTATAGCAATTCACTAAACAGACTTATTTCACAGAGCTCTTTTGGCTTAAAGCTCGGAACTGCTTTACTGATCTCTTCCACCAGAGTTAGCAAAACAAAAATTAGGTTTAAAGAAAATGCATTGAAAGAATGACAAACATTCTATCCAGAAAGAATGCTTGTTAGCACTACGGGCGTTTTGAGAGATACCGGGATCACTGCGTTGATGAATTACTTTATTTGGTAGTGACAAAATAATGATGAAATCAGACAAAACAGAAGATTCAAGATGATGAGAATGTCTGCTGCAGATTTCTGGCTTTTTCCTTCGATATCTGTTATCACTTAGTCACTAAGTGGTTTCAAAGAAGCTTATACTGACAGGTCACTTTGACTTAGCAACGGATCTTGACAGCGATACGTAGGTATCTCCATCCAAAACTGTGTTTTCAGTAATGACGCCACTGTTATTTTCATCAAGCGTGAAATGTAACTGTTGCCATAGCAATGTCCCTTCGATTATGGCTTTTTTTCTAAGCAGCCCGCCAATCATGAACTCCGTGTTTTATCAGTGGACGGTATGATGACCACGTCTGTGTGTAAGTTTTACCAGGATTAACGCCAATTTCACGTCACAGTGATAAGATATAAAAAACAAAAAACAGGAGATTCGGGAAAATATGAAAATCTTTTACACAATTAAGTACATTTAAACATAAATGCTTTAAACACTTTTGATTGTATTCTTCGACAACAACTTGGCCTCGTACTAAGCTATACGAGTGGGTAATCTCTGGTAACGAACAGTTAAGCAGAATTAAAGTATTTTGTTTATAATAAATGAAAACGTAAAGCAATGATTAAATAACAAATATTTGATTCTTACGGGAATTACTGTATTAAATCAATTAGAATAATATTCTGGGTTAAATAGCCTAAGTGGCCAGTGTATTCAGTAGTTCAAGACTAAAATGATTCAAATATACAGGTGGTCGGATGCAGTATTTTAAAATTGAATATGCAAGTCAGTAAGTCACGTGAAACTACAGTTGATATAAATCTGCGGTAGAACGGCATTCATCAGAACTACATTTCGATATTCTTCGGGGTTGTAGGTAGTGTTATGCCTCAGAAAATGAATCGCTTTGGAGACTCTTTCTTACTCAGAATATTAAGACACTCAAACAATACAAATGTGTTCAGGTCAGGAATTTAGAATTTTTAAGACGATGATAGCAAGTATACTTAATAGCATTGGAAAGCAAAGTAATATGGATCCACTTTGGGCACCAGGACTATCCATAAGAGACCTGTAAAACGTCACTCTCCAACCGTGGTAAGCAAAGTGCAACGTCTTGTAACAGGTGAGAATCCACGAGCACAAAGGCCAGTGGCAAAAGTTGTCCACGTTTCCCAGGAAAAGTACGCAACATAATCAAGAAGTTCTCCGCCTGGAAAATCAACACAAGTCACGTGTACACATATTGCTTCCATGAAATATCAGTGCAACCGTGATATACCTCAAGCAGTTGGAGAGTAACGCGGGCATTCATGGTATTTCATACCAAGACATATTAATCAAATTGAGGGACGCGACTCCTATGGATTTCTGTGCGATTGGGCTGTTGATATGACCTCTGGATTTGTTTGTTTGATTGAAATAATTGTTGAAATAGAGTTAGATTTGCTATTTTTACTTAAAGTTTTGTAAATATTCAGGTGTACAGTTGACACAACATTGTTTGTTTGTTTGAAGTTATGCACAAAGCTACACAAGGGCTATCTGTGCTCTGCCCACCACGGGTATCGAAACCCGGTTTCTAGCGTTGTAAGTCCGCAGACATACCGCTGTGCCACTGGGGGCGTGTCCACTGGAAACCGCCGTACTCGTACACTAGATAAACTATGGAAAGCAAGCGGGGAGGATTGGTGTGCTTTAGACATGACAGCTTTACGACAGATCTTTTGCAATAGAAACTATGTTCCACGACTATTGTCAAGATGTAAGGTCGTCAGGTAAAGCATGACTGTACATGGGGACATGAACCGTTATTGGGTGGTGAGGCTCCAAATCGTTTTAATATAACATTCTAAACTTCTGTATAGGTTTTTTTCTTACTTTTTCATAAATTCTGGTTTAGTATTGAAGGTATTTGAAACTGATAAAAGGATGAATCTTTTCTCTTGAAAAGATTATTTTGCTCTAGTTATCTTCATATGTTGTACAGATTAAGTCTGTTGCACAAAAACAAATGATAAAGACTGTTGTACTTTAGCCACAGGTGAAAAACTATCGTGGTAAAATGTTAAATCGATTACTGTGCAAGATATATTTAATGATTTGAATAATTCTGAGAAACATTTATATTGTACACAAACTTACTAGTTTTAAAGTAATTTTGATTTGTGCAATGATCTTTAAGATCTTTATGTCAAATATTCTGATCATTATAAAAAGAACAGATGATCTACAAATCTTAGCATCTTCTAACAGCAAACATTTCAAATGGAAACAGTCATTTAACTCTGTTATTCAAGACCTTTGAACAGAGTTGTTTAAACAACAAGTAAAAGCTTGGAATGGTCTATTCTTTCATTGGTGGTATGTCTGTGGGCCAGATTAGTTTCGGAAAATTCCACTCCTCATCAGTGACCCTGGACACGACCATCTAATGAAACATCGGACCAAACCAAGCCTTTATAGTAGTGAGGTATCGAAAATCGAAATGGTGTTTTTTAAGTGTTTTTAAAAACTTAAAACACCATATTCAACACCTTATTCTGATATTGGCCAGGCTCAAAATTAGTGTTAGAAAACATAAAGTATCATCCAAATTGGTTAAATCTCTTTTTATTACACAGGTTTGTTTGTAGTTAAGCGCAAAGCTACACAAGAGGCTATTTGTGTTCTGCACACCGCGGGTATCAAAACCAGGTTTCTAGCGTTGTAATTCCGTAGACATACCGCTGTGCCACTGGAGGCTATTACACGGTGACCTTTTTATTACACGGTCCTTTTTTGAAAGGACCTTGGTTTAGGGGCGAAAGACTAAGTGAACCATCTAGTAGCTGGTTCCCTCCGAAGTTTCCCTCAGGATAGCTGGTGCTCGAGGGTAAATCAGTCTCATCCGGTAAAGCGAATGATTAAAGGCCTTTGGGCCGAAACGACCTCAACCTATTCTCAAACTTTAAATGGGTGAAAAGTCTGGCTTGCTCGATTGAAGCCTGGACGTTTGGATGTGAGTGCCCGCCCAGTGGGCCATTTTTGGTAAGCAGAACTTGTATTCAAATAAAATATGGGCTATTTTAGACACATCTATCTATTCATAAAGAACTCATCAATGTGTAGTGATTATTTTCCCAGTCTCGGACATTAAAAAAGCGTTTAGCTGGAAAAAACTCAATTCCAGACTGTAAAAGGTATTCTTTATTAAACAATAGCATTTTTTTCTGTGATTCAATCAGCGAATAAGAGTGAATCTGTATTTCTTTGTGATTAGACAAATTTCAATGCTGTTGTTGACAGATATGATGATATATGATTACATTTATTAGAATGTCAGCAAACATCTATCTTTCAAAATCATGATTACTACTCTAAAAAAATTATAATAATTCTATTATTGATCTTTAATTTTTGGAAATCTTCTTAATTTTTATATTCAATAAGGGAAAAACAGGTGAGCCAGGTATATTCAACAACCTCTCTTCCAACTCTCCCAAATTCTCACTGGTAGTCCTAGTGCTGTGACAGGTTGGAAATTTTAAAAAAATTTCTCTTTTTTAACTAAAGCAAATTGTATCTTGCTTTAGATATATTCGGGAATATTCTGCACTAAGTTAACATCCTTGTGATCAGGTTGTAAGTAGCCATAATCTTGTTTTCATTTTCGCACCACGCTAAGGTTATCTACATCTTTCACAGTGGTAATTCAAAAAACCTTATACTCGTTTATCCAAGCATCTACAGCATTTCTTCTCTAGGATGTGAATCATCCCCATATGAAAGACTGTGTAGAAATTTTTACATTTAATAAGAGCTGGGAGTCAATCTGTCCTTAGGTTTACATAATGAGAATGACAACAATTGTGACTAAGGTATGATTGTGGAATACCACACTTGCACGTTGGTATAACTGGAGAGTGTGGTATAGAGGCAATAGTTTCTGTCTTGGTGAAGTGAAGACTGCTATCTCTTCTCGCCCCAGCAGTCAGATGGCTAAAGCATTGAAGATGAACTTCATAGCTGGTTACAAGAGTGTGAAAAATAGAGATTAAGATTTCGTTTGTACACTTCTATTTCAATATTTCCTTTGCTGTCTACGTTCAATTAATCATCAGCAATACCGTGTTCCTCAAATCGTTCATTTCTGGACTTTATACTTACCGGCTAATTCATGTTTAACCTGTTTTGGTGCTTAGATAAAAAATATGTTATTTCAAATTATTTTAACCATGTTTTTTGTTCAGTTTTACACTTTGGTAACTTTGAATACTGTTACTAGAAGAGCCATTTCCTCAAACTTTCCAAAGTTATGGTGGAAAGGAAGTAACAACAGTGGAGGTGAGGACGTGATGTGAAAGTGTGGCAAAGAATAGGTGAGGCCCTTTACTGTACCAAGGGTCTTTTCAATTATGGTAAAACGTACGTCCACATTCTTGATCAAACCTCAGAACTGAGAGGTTGAAAGGTGACTAGGAGAAACCCTGCCTACCACACCAACTCAACCTCTTCTGGTTACCTTCCGTATGCAGGAGCATAGAATGGAAAGAATAGGGCTTGATGGCATAACCAAGTACATCTTAAGACTAACTGGTATGATATCTATGTGACATTTATGAAAATATTTACTAGTCCATGTGTCATTAGGCACTGGTCACGGTCACCCGTGACCTAAAGAGGGATGAGGTGAATATCTCTATTAGAATTGGCAAGCAGCTTTCTTGTGTCAAGCTCCCCAGTGGCACAGCGGTATGTCTGCGGACTTACAACACTAGAAACCGGGTTTCGATACCCGTGGTGGGCAGAGCACAGATAGCCCATTGTGTAGCTTTGTGCGTAACTTCAAACAAACAAACAAACAATTTTGTGTCAACTGTACACCTGAATATCAAATTTACAAAACTTTAAATAAAAATAGCAAATCTAACTCTATTTCAACAATTATTTCACTCAAAAATGTTATGATTGATATTTTGCACTTCTGTATCTTTTAATTAGTGTAAATCACAAAGAAAATGTTTGAACTTTGAATTATGTGCAGCTCCAAAGGTTGTCGCTTGTTACCAATGCACTTATTGATTTTTCTTAGTTGTTTTCTGCCCATCTCAAATTATAGAGTTATATTCATCAGTGGCTTCCTTTTTCTGCCAGTTATTTTTGTTTCTACAACCCTATGTAGCCAGACGTTCATGATCTCATAGCAAGGAGGTTGAACAGTAATTAATAAACCTTAGCTTTGAAAACAGATATAATCAACACTCAAAACCGAATGAATAGCGACTATTATTATTTATCTATGTCATGGTAAAGCAAGTATAGTGGTATAAGCATTACTTTGTCGTTTCTGGAAAAGTAATTAATGGAAGTTCCCATGGGGAAGAACAAAGGATTCTAATATGAAGTTTACAAAACTTAAGAGGCCCAGCATGGCCAGGTGGTTAAGGCACTCTGCTCGCAATCTGCGGGTCGCGGGTTCGAATCCAAGTCACATCAAACATGCCCGCCCTTTCAGCCGTGGGGACGTTATAATGTGACTATCAATCCCACTATTCGTTGGTAAAAGAGTAACCCAAGAAATGGCGGTGGGTGGTGATGACTAGCTGCCTTCCCACTGCTAAATTAGGGACGGCTAGCGCAGATAGCCCTCGTGTAGCTTTGCGCGAAATTCAAAAACAAACAAACAAAAACAAAACTTAAGAACAAGCCACAAAACTGGGAATTTTTTATAGTTATTTTTGACGTTATTTTTCTTGATGATAATTTTTTTATGTTATGTTTGTTTGTTTTTAATTATGCACAAAGCTACACAAGGGCTATCTGTGCTCTGCCCACCACGGGTATCGAAACCCGGTTTCTAGCGTTGTAAGTCCGCAGACATACCGCTGTGCCACTGGGGGGCTTTATGTTATGTGTGTTTGAAAGCTACAGGAATATTCTTCTATAAAGAACATCAGGTAAAGATATTTAGGGTTAGAGAATACTGTAAGCGAGGAATTCTGTGAAGACAAGCTTTTCAGATGACGCAAAACGTTTTTATTTTGTGTATCTGTAAAATTTTGTTATTCAAAGAACACATAAAAAAGTACAAGAACTTATTATTATTGAAAACAAACGATAGTTATTAGAGAAAAATTGCATGTCGTCAAAAGTATAGTAGGAAAAATATTACTTATATCAGTGTAGGTCCAGAATTACAAGTGCAAGCTGTATTTCTACAGTTCAATGTTTTACCATTCATTGATGTTTTATGTTATTTTTACATCTACGTAATTGCTTCTGTGGGTAAAAAGGTACATAACAAATATAAATAATTTATAATTATCAAAGAAGTTAGAACTTAATAGATATATATAAAATATGAACAATAATAATATATCCACTTTTTATATTTTGATCATATTTCCAATAGTTGCTTGCATTGTATGTAAGAGATTGTATGAATAAACGAGAGAATTAGTAAGCTGTTGCTAGAATAAACATAGACACAAAATATTACTGTTTTATTGGCAAAAACATCACTGTTGAATGCATTCACAATGTTTTATACGCATATAAAAACAAACTAGAAACTCTACAACGTAGGAAAGCGTGTTTTTTGTTTTGTTTTTTTTTCTAAACCGGCGTCTCAATTCAAAACTTCTGACAATTTACAACTTAATATACAAATAATGCTCCCAATAATATACTTTGTTTCAGCCACGAGGTAGATATTATGTAGAGAGTGTGTACCAAATTGTATGTAGTTTGGTTTAGGATATATTTAAGTGTGAGAACAAAACGAGGAGGTGATATCAGTGATAGCCTGGAAAGAGATACATTAGACACAGTCCACAAGGAAGAGCCATAATACCACTAGATAGGCAATCAGCATCTCTACAGACACTTTGGATAGTCAGGAGTCTTCCAGCAAGAGAAGTGACAATGCTCTGAGACTACATCCAATGACTCAGTATAACAGCATTCAACTGTTGATCTCTTATTTGGATTTATGGAGGAAGAAGAATTCATTCATTAAAAACTGATGGTGTCTCAGCTGCATAGTACCAACAGGTATATGCCTCCTACACTATGTTTTCAGAATGATAACGATGTGATGTAGGTTATCTTGTCAAATGTTAAAGGTATGATGAAAGAAGATCTAGAACATTTCCTGCTTCAAGCACATCGTTTCTATCAATGGTTAAAACTAGGGACAGATTGTATAATGCTTGATGCTGAGTTTGGATGGTTCACTGCCAAATGTACTAGAGCATTGAGACACAATCTGCAGCGAATTGCACTACAAACTGAGCCCTGTGAAGAAATTATCAAAAAACAGTTCTTAATGCAAGGCACCGAAACATAGCCTCCAGATGGTTTGAAGAGATTGCATGGGAAAGCTTTCCCTACAACAAGTTTACAAAGAATCTGCTGAGAAAAACAACATGTTACACCATGTGGGTCTCAAAAAAATGTTAACTCTGATCAGGCTGTTTTTTATGGCAACATGATTCAATGTGGTCACATCGAACCCGATTCTGGAGCTGAACAAAAAATGACCAGCATAACTATTGTGGTTGGCGTATCTCTTATGTACCTCAAGTGTCAGCAACAACCACCAAGACTCGACAAAAATTAACCAACAGCTTCATTCTGTGGCTCCTTTATGGAAGAATGGGTCTTCCTAAGCTCAGTTGCAGCAGGAGATGTCATGGAAACGATGCCTAGATACATGAAGGACGAAGTCCCTTTATTAAATGTGACTTATCACGTTGATGGATTTGTGATTGTTTATATCCACTTATTTAAAAGGAAATGTAGATGGAAATTCCATTCTAGCCATTGATGCAGAAGAACCACAGTAAATAGCGATTACAGCATCTCCAAATAGTTTAGAATAGTGAGCCTGAGTTGGGTATGGTCATCAGTCAACTGGCTCAGATAACCATGGGCTTGATGTCGATGGTATGTGCTGGTCATGACATATATCTGAGGTTGAGTTTCTAATAAGCACTAGATCAATAAAAACCATCAACATGCTTGTCAACAGATGAGTAGAGGACCATACATTAAAAGAGAGAGTATGATAAAACAGTGAAGGAACAACACTTTAAATGTGGACGCTGGATTTGGCTGTACTATTCACTAGCAGTGTGTCAAGATCTCAGTTCGGGTTGAATTTGACTTTACGTCATCCTTTATTAACAGGCTGATACTGTCAACTACCCGTTTCATCAATCATATTGTAAATTAAATGTGCACGAAACACATGGATAAACTGAAGGTATATGTGCAGATAGACATTTGATAGCCTGGTTTGACCAGGAATAAGAGATGGAAGAGAGTAAAGACCACTTGCACCTTGATGTTGAGGAAGCTGAAATAATTAGTAGTACCTAGGTATCAGTGTATTATTGTTTGTTTGTTGTTAAGCATAAAGCTAAGTATGAAATATTTGTGCTATGCCAACTACGGGTGCCAAAGCCAGATTTTCAGTATTATAAGCCTTCTGGCTTACCACTGAGCCACCAGGGACAGCAATGTATGATGAGGAAAACTGCTTTTGGAGCAATTCACCAGCTGGGAATTTCAACGTTGATGCTGACATTGACCTTTAAGTTGATAGGGCTGAATTTAATTGCACTGAAAATGTCAGTAGATGTTCGGCAGTTAATATAGCTGTATGTTCAGATGCTATTTTCCGAGTCATGAAGGGGGAATTTCTAAGTAGAAAACCTATAATATATTTTGGATTAGAAACTTAGTTACATCAGTTAAGATAGCTTTATGACCACAGGACTTTGAAAAACCAAAATCTTCATACCTCTTGTACCAAGCAACATGACGAAGTTTGATAGAGATTTTATGAAAAATCATTGAACTCCCCCATTTCGAGACATCTTAGGCAGCTGATATTATTGAAAGTAATAATTAAAACATTACACATTGGTGTGGCTATCAATAATTGTTAGGAATTATAACTATCCCCATAAATTGAGAGGACATTGTGAACTGTGCTTTCCGAATAATATTTTACGCGAGAAGCTGCTTCAATATGTTCTGTACATCGATATGGTTGAAATTTACTTCATGACACCATGAAAATGCTAATATTCGGGTACATATGTCCTGTATACTTCCTTCAGTATACAGTGAGAGAAACTTTGTTCTGGAACAGTCCAATGAGTAATCTAAATCACAGCAGAGAAATGTTTGTTCCACTACATTATGCCTTTGTTTATTTATATTGTGATGCTAGCTATAGTACAGCACTTAGTGATAATAACATGTCTACATAGTTGTTGCTCTAAGTATCGATCTGTATTCCTAGTGATATATACTAAGATCCACAGAGTGAGAAGTTATTCTGGCTAACAAGAACCCTATTGTATTTTTTATTTTACAAGATATTATCTATTGAAATCAATTTTCAATAACCTAGATGGCGACACTGCAATAGATAATTTAGCTAACTGTGTGAAAACTGGTGAGAAGCAGCCTAAGTAAATTTGCTATGGGCAAACCCCTAGTGATACAACGGTAAGTCTGTAGACCTATA
Source organism: Limulus polyphemus (assembly GCF_000517525.1). Lineage (NCBI taxonomy): Eukaryota > Metazoa > Arthropoda > Merostomata > Xiphosura > Limulidae > Limulus > Limulus polyphemus. Next base: position 651,129 of record NW_013665805.1, on the reverse strand, counting down.
ACGCTAAGATCCAGGTTTCGATACCCGTGGTGGGCACAGCATAGGTAGTCCGTTGTATAGCTTTGTGTTTAACTCCAAACAAACAAGCAAAACCATGGGCAATGATATAGTCGTTGTGGATGTGCTCTAAGTTGTAGTCATATTCCATAAAAAAATATATGATGCAGTTTTGAGTGATTATAATATTTTCACCTATATGGAATTGCTGAATAATTTACACAACACTTAAGGAAATAATATTATACACCTTACTTTGAGTCCGAAGTGTAAAATATAATCAAGTCTTCATAAACTGGCATATTCGTAAACTTCTGACTTTAATGGAATGACCATCAAAATACCCATGTATCTTGTATTCACATATGCATTGTAATACATTTACAAATGTATGAATAGAGTGCAAAACTTTCAGGCAATAAATTAAAAAACAGCGTATTGAAATATTTAAAGATGAAACTTGTTATGACACATTACTCTTTGAAGAAAATATGAGTTTCTGAGTGGTTTGAACATTAATTATTGTAAGCTAGCATTATATTTTTACTAAGTAAAGCTACTGGTATAGTTAATGTACTACTGAAATTAATAAAAACTCAATACCTTCACTTTTCTGAAATTCAAATATTAGTAAGCTTTTATGAAATTGCTTTTGGAAGCTTATAGGAGACTAAAGGAATAAACAATGTACCTAAGGTCTCGTTTAATACTGAAGTGGTAAGTTCGTTCACTTTTTCAAATCCTTAAAATTATTATTAAATAACAAACATCCACTAAGATTTTAAAAATTTCTATAAAAGTGACAGTCGCAACGTTGGAATCTGCAGCTTAAGGTACACAATTAAGCTTTTCATGGTATCTCTTAGTTGGATAAGAAAGTTAGATCGGAATATCAACCTTATAATGAATGCTCCCTCTTAAGGATATGGACGTACAATTCAGTGTTTGAAAAGCCATTAACAAGGTTTCAGTTACCAAAAGAGATACCATACTAGCAGCCTTACACACAGACACACGTAAACTTTCTCCATTGGAAGTGCATCTTTACCATGGTAACCAAACAATGGCAGAAGATCCGTAAGAGCAATGCTGACTTACTAGAATTTCGGTCTCCAAGTGATAGACCAGCAGGGGGCCTGGTAGTCAAAAAGATATTACTTTGTTATGAATCGTGAATTGAACCAACGTGTTCACAGATAGTAGGGAGACATTTCTTTCACTATAAGTTATGTATGCGTAACTACATAAAAATGGCACTCTGTTTAATTACTCGACACCTTGTTCTAGTCTTTGTAAGAAAAAGATCCATTCGTTGACAACCATGTTATGCCATTTAACCCTATGTTATTCACTGAATTTCTGAACAATCAGGAAAGTTTTTAGTTCAAGCATATATCAGGTCTTTAAGTAACTTATTTTTATTGGGTCGAGCCTAAAAGTGACCTAGAAGCACATATATATGCAAATCATTCATACGAGCTGAATGAAGATGAATTAGCATCCTTTTTTAGAACAATCTAAAAACTTCAGCATTGCAACCAATGACCACACACATTGCAATTAACGAAGATGGATTTGCCAAACTGCCAACTGTCACTGTGACCCTAACATCAAAGCAGCAAGGGACACAGCAGTGACATCAATCAAATGTTGAAAGTAGCCTTAGTAATTGTGAAGATAACTGGCCATACAGCCAGTTAGCCCACTATAGTTCTGGTGATTGCCCCAATCTCCCTACCTACCTCAAAGGATTTTGAGGAAATCATCCGACTCAAATGAATCTCCCAGGCCAAATCAACTAGATGGACAGATTCCAAAGCCCAAGTCCAATGGGAATAAGATTGCTGACACAAGGACCCAGATTCTAGCATCAGCATAGCTAAAGAAATGAATATTCTAAAATTCAACTCATGAAGATGAAATGGAGTCTCTGTCAAGCCAAAGACTTCTGTAAAAAATATACTGCAGATCCTAGAAAAACAAATATATTCAGAAACCGTCAAAGTATTGCTGTCCAATTTGCAGGAATAGCATCCTTTTTATAAATGTGTATACCTGATGTTCCCATGTTAATGTTTACTACAAGTTTAATCATAAACATGCAAGATGTAGACACAATTTAGAGAACAACTTAGAATTCTTGCATGTAAATAAAGGCACGAGTAAATATAGCATGAAATAACAAACACTAAAAACATGTTCGTGTTAAATTATAGCTATCTAATTTTGAAGTTCAAAGAAATCGACGTTTTGTTTTTGTAGTTGGATAAATAAAACCTGTTTTGGCATTTGCTTATTTTACTTAAATTAGTAAAATGCAACTGAAGTAAAACTTTTATTGAATCAAACACATTTTTATGGTTAAAATCTCGTATATAACTTTTAAATAAAAAGTGCAATTTTCTTTCTCTTGGTACGACTTTATAAAATGATGTATTTTTTGTTAGCCATCTGTGAATAAAACTCACAATAATTACACAAAGCTAATTTTTCTCCTTCAAGGTATATACTTTTATCACTTGAGAGCTGGAGAATAATTTACATATTTTAATACAACTTACATTTTTATATTTGATTTAATATATATATATATATAAAACGTTTAAATGGTATTTAAGTTCATGACATGCAAAATGTTAAAAGGTGAAGTGAAAAAGAGCACGTTTAATTTGTGAGAGTTAAATCTAATTATAACACAATCCTTAATTATTCTATATAATGCGCGAGTGTGAAGTGGTTTTTTCTGACGCATCTAAACTTTCCAGTAATATTTACTAAGAAAAACCTTTGTCTGCGATATTGAAATTTCCATTATAAGATACAACTAATTGTTTCAACGCAACGAGTAATTATAAAAATATATGACTCAAGTACCAAAAGTTTAAGTGTATAAAATGCAAGAGTATGTGCTAAAAGAAGCATCGAGTTTCCATAAGTTTCATTGTCATAATAATCATAATGAAATTACTCAATGTTTTCTTGAGTGTTATAATGATCATAATGAAACTGCTCAATGTTTTATTCAGTGTTATAATGATCATAATGAAACTACTCAATGTTTATTCTTCAGTGTTATAATGTATTCAATATTTTCTAAGCTCAAAGGGTGTTTTGACATCAAAACTACGTTACACGTTGTGACATCTATTTGCCATGACATCCGATGCTGTACAGACTTGAGGTTATAGCTTCATCCTGATATGTTGGGTCACAGTTTTAATTTTTAACTTTATTATAGTTTCAACTAAGAATGGTTAGGGATATTCAAGATAAAATGAGAATGATCTTGGTATGCATACAAGTACTGATTTTTTTCAAAACACAGTAGCAGTATGATGTTTAATAACACGTTTTGTTCTACATAAATATACCCAACTCCGAGTTGCGCTGATCCTGTCTAAGCGACTTTCACATGCATTTATAACTTATGGTCAACTTTTTACTTGCTTGTTAAAATCTGTGATCATCAGAGCTGGACTAGACTGATTGCTGACATGGTGATCATACTAAGATATGGATCATAATTGCAACTTTTATACTTTATGTTGGATGAGACAAGAAATACAGATGGAAAGGCATCCTGGAAGTCAGGTGGAGCTTCTTATTTGGCAAGTACAGTTCAGCCATAGCTAGTTTTTCTTACTTCAAACATTTCTTCGTAGCTATCAGTTTTGTTGTCGCCTTCGAGCAGCTATCTTTTACACTTAAAATAAACAAAAAAATTAACAAACCGTGGATATAGGCAAGTGTTTACAGTTGCCCACCATAAATGTTTTTTCTACTACTATTCATCATTAACACGTCGTTTCTCAGTGAACCATTTGTCTCCAGATTTTCTTTCAAGTTGAATCAGACTTGTTTCACACACACTGCATGTATATTTTTCGAATCTCTAGTTTTGCGATATTAATAACTACGCTGCATTGCAGTTCATCTGAAGCTACTAGAGAAGACTTTTGTTTTCAAACTGCATGAAACTTACAAGAAAAAAAAAACGCTTCAAGAACGAGGTTTAACTTTTTAAATGAATGTGAAAAAATAAGGAAATACTTAACAACCATCTCTCTCTTTCTTCCTCCTTTTTCACCATATCACTTCCTTCGTTGCTCTTTACCGTTTTATTCTTGGACATTAAATACTTTCCTTAACAGTTTAAAGCATATCTTTTTTAAGCTTTCTTCTTTGTTGTCTATCATTAAAATCTGCCTCTTTCAGCTCACGAACAGCGTTCTGTCTTAATCTTCTTCATCTTTTCTTTTTCCTCCATCACTTGCTATTTCTCTCTATCACTTCATCACTCAGTGAATTCGATTTTTTCTTGTGCGTATCGATCACACCGTCTCTAAAGGTATACTTACTTTGTATTGATTTCTTACACGTTATATTTCTCACCATTTCTTTTTTTACGAATATTTCATGTATATATATTTTCTTATTTTTCAAATGTTTTTATAAGTTCAGCCACTCACTCATCAGTGACCTTTAGTTTTTATTCACCACTTCTGTTTCCATTTTGAGAAATTGTATCCTCACTTTCCTCTCACCTTTTTATCCTGCATAACACTTTCCACTATACCTACTTCATTTACTATGAAAGTTACTCTTAGTCATTAATAGTTAAACGTTTTATATATGAATGTTATATTTATATTTTACTCCTTGCATTTTATAATGAGAATATTCTCATAATTTACTCTTTTAATTATGTCATTTGTTACTAGAAAAAAATAAGCGAAACGATTCCATTAAAAACATTTCTAGGTGAAAATTTCTATTGGTAAGCTTTTATTTATTTATTTATTTTTGTGTAGAAAGAACAAGTTCCGACTTTCAAAGTTGATTGAGTTCAGTTTTCTTTCACATTTTCCGATTATCTCGGTCCAGCAATTGTACGAAGGAGATAATGTTCTTTTTATGTAAGCTGACATTTGCTAGTGCTTTTAAGTCTGTATAAAAAAAACTGTTCTCTTCCAGCTTCAATGTTGCGTGAAATTCATAGCTGAATTTGCTACTCGATCCATTAAAAAAAATCTCAAAGTTCCAATCTTAGTGAAATCATAACTGTCAAAACAAGTTAGTTGTTAGCCACTCATAGCAAGAATGACTCTAGCCATTTAAAGAATAAAAAGAAGGTTCATTTGACGTAAACGTCACATTGTTTACTCTATCCACTGTGATCAATCACGAATAAGTAAGAAACACAAAAATGTATTCTTGATCAGTTTTACACGTGAAAAAAATCAATTGTGTATGTAAAACTAAAGTTTAATTCTATTCACAGGATAAAAAAAAAATTCCAACAAGTCATATCTTAGGTGTCGCTTCTTCATAGTTTAAATAAGCAGTCTAGCAACACAAGCCTAATTCAGATCTACCTATACCAGTGTTTGGTTTGTTTTGAATTTTGCTCACAGCTACACGAGGGCCATCTGCGCTAGCCGTCCCTAATTTAGCAGCGAAAGACTAGAAGGAAGGTACCTTAGTTATCACCGCCAACTCTTGGGCTACTCTTTTACCAACGAATAGTGGGATTGACCGTCACATTATAACGCCCCCACGGCTGAAAGGGCGAGCACGTTTGGTGTGACGTGGATTCGAACCCGCGATCCACAGATTGCGAGTCGAACGCCCTAACCACCTGGCCATGCCGGGCCACCAGTGTTTGAAGTTATGTAACTTGACGTTTTAATTACTTCAAAAAATCTCGTGAAAAGTTAAAATACATGCTGAAAACGAAATGGATTCTCACATTAAATGAATGGATTCATTCATACACTGTAGCTTAAGAGATGAAGCTCGCTGAGAAAATTTAAATATTAAGAAACATTTTGCCCACACTTAAAGTGCGAGTAAAAAATGCTTTCTTAAATTTCCCAATGTCAATTTTTTTGTATACTCGTATTAATATTGTGTCTATGAAGAGTCAGTTTCCTATATTCGCAAAAACCTACACGTGGGCTATCTGCGCTAGCCATCTTAGTTTTGAGCTGATGGACGAAGATGAAGACAGCTAATCAACGGCACACACTGCAAATTCTTGAGCTGCTCTTATCGAATAGTAGGATTTGACAGCCACTCTTACAACCCACTCATGGCTCCAGAGTGCGGAGTGCGTTTTTTGTTGTTTTTCTGCGGCTAACTACTCAACCACATCCGGTCCCCTTTGGAAAAAGGGAAGTTACATATATCTACTACTATCAATACAATTTGGTTCTTCAGACATAAAACTTTTTAAATCTTCTCGATATCCTTCCGTAGATATAGCTTTTGATAAAGCGTCTATAAACCAAAAAAACATGCCGCAAATATAAACAATATATTTTTTACACGTTAAGTTTAAACAAAGGTTATTTTAAGCAACGTAGCATCAACACCGATTCTAGTTTCATCAGCGAGTCCATTTAAGCCTGCACAATAACAGATTAATTATATACACGCACTTCATTTTGTGCACTTACTTTAAAACTTGTAGAAAACTTAACAATCTGCGTTGACCTTAAAATATTTTCTTGTTTTTATGGTCATAGCAGGTTTATAAGTCATATTTGCAGTCAGTTTTGATAAAGTAGGTTGAATCGAGCTATATACACACACACACACACACACACATATATATATATATATATATATATATTGGTGTACTTTGGTGAC
>NW_013665805.1:637785-643481 GCF_000517525.1 Limulus polyphemus | reverse complement strand
GCATAACATTCAGCCTTGATAATGGATGCAGAATGCATTCGAAACGCGTCGGCCAACGCATCACAAGCTACAACTTTTACCAGTTGTTCTAACCTTTGTCACTCTTATTACTTTGAGCAACCTTATGATTGACTAAGAAATTCTGGCAAACAAAAGTTGGCATATTAGCTAAAAACTTTAAAAATGTAGAAGGAATATTCAAGTGTTCCTGGAACAAAATAATTTTGTCAAATTATTAGTTTCGTTTAATTAAATACGTTTGAAAATTTATTTGGAAAAATATTTCCAATATTCTCTTAAAGAAAAAATAATCAATTTTTAAATACAAGATGGTATGTAATACACAAAGTTAACATAACTTGCAGCTATTTTTGCCTCATTTTTCACTCTGGAAGGTATTGTTCAATACAACTATTTTCCAGATGTGTTTTGCCGGAAAAAAATTCAATCAAGCTTACCTAACTACTACGTAACAGTCACGATAGTTTTGTTTCGAACATATAAAATAATGTAGTTTATAACCGATTAAAGTTCTGAAACCAAGATATTTACATATCAACGTCTTTAAAGTCAACTTTATTTTCACCAATCTACACCTGTCATTTATTCAAACTTAAGGAGCTGACAACCACTTGGTCTTGAGTTCACACCGTTAGTGATAAATGTTAGAAACTTGTATCCCATGCCCTGAATATTAAACAAATTAAGAAACTTTATTTACATTTCAACTGTTATTCTAATAAGCAAAATCGAAAAAAAAATCCTGACGATCAGAGATATATTTAAACTGTATTAATCATGCAATTTGGAGACTGAAATGCCAATAAACAATAAATTACGATTTTTGTTTTAATGTAAAAACGACAGTTATTCTCCCTGTCTGTTTAGCAACTATATTTCGCACACATGTAAAAGAAAAGTGTGTTTACCGTTAGGTAAGTAGATAGCGAAACCAGAAACTTGGGTTCCAAGATGGAATTTATTTTCAACATGGAAAAGTACAAATATTGCAGTACAGTCAAAACTACGCAGAAAACAACAGCCATTGGTCTACTTAGATTTAATTTCGAACCCCTTAACACTCAAGTCTCGTTAGTTCAGTTACTTTTTTTTAATTTGATTGCAGCTATATCTTTAATCAAACTGCAATATACAAGGCCGTCCCGAAAAACCGCAAGCAAGAACACCCTCAAACAACGCGTTGCCAATCCCAGGGAATTCAGCGTAGGGTTTAACTTGCTTCCATATAAAGCCGGTAGATGGCGTTGCGTCTAATTGAACTGCAATAAACCCAAACTATATAATACGTAAATAGAGGGGTACATGATAAACTTCAGAAAACACCAAAAACACCAAAATATTTGACTCGTGAATAATCATTAACAAGAAAAGAATGCTCAAAATCCTATATGATAAAATATCGAGAAAAAAGACTACGGTAATCTTGTATACTGAAAATCGTCAATACGACGAAAAATGTTACATTACTCAAACAACTGCTACTTCAGCATACACAAGGCAACTTAACATCTACACCTTAAAGCAACACACACAGACAAACGGCACAAAAACTATTCTAAAATTTAAGTACGTGAGGAGGTGCTACTTAAGTAGACTAATACGAACAATTCCGACCAATCAACGCTTCTTCTTGTCTTCCCTTTCCCTAGAGCCTCGGAGACGAGGTGTGTTCGGGCGTTTTCGGCGGAGATTCGGAAGTTGAGTATTGTGTTTCGTAAATCAGAAAATATTATGATGAAGAGCGTTGGAATACAACTTTTGAAATTTGACCCAAGTTGGTCAATAAATGTAGAATAAATTACTTTTAATGTTTAAACTCAAAATATTTTATATCACAAATACATCAAAACCCTAGACGTAGAAACACATAAACGTCAATAGGAGATTTCTGGAATGAAGTAAAAACTAAGTAAAAGCCAGCGTGGAGCAAACAGGCCGATTTTTGTATGGATACTTTTTAAGAGGAAGAATGCTTAGGTTGTTGTATTGGTCAATCTAATAGCATTAACCAGGATATTCGGAGGAGACTGGTATCCGAGCATACAGAATGAAATTTTGTTGAGACTATAGAGAAATATTCGGAAAGATGTCAGCTCTCATAAATACAATTTTCAAGTAGATCAGAAAATAAATAGAATTGGTTATTAGCAAAAGGAAAAGCTAAACAATATTAGCAAGCACAAAATACCACTATGCACTCGCAAATACAAGACTTGTCTGAACGAAATGTTCATCATTAGACAATGAAAAACAAAAATACTTTTACTTGGAAACTGTTCTGCCAAATTATAAGATTACTAGCAAAAATGTTTTACAGACCTGCATATCCCAAGCTTATGCTCTTACTTAGCTTACCAAATGCTTATTGCGTCAAAAAGGTTCTTTAGAACTTATCACACTACCACCAAAACGGAATGTCACATAATCACTGGTCACAAATTACAACCAACAAAAATCACCGGAAAGTATCTTAGCCAGTGGTCATTGTGGACCTTATTGTGCCCATTGAGAATAATCTCACATTAAGCAGTGGAATATTAAACGGATATATAACCTATGGAATTATTCAAATTCTTTTGTTTCACGTATAAAAAAAAGGTAGGAATTTCATCGAATGACATCTAAAATATCGAATTCTGATTCAAAGTAATTATTGGAGTTGCATACAATATTGCACACAAGGCGCAAAAGTTCAGCACCTGGCACAAGGCCTCCTTATCCTTTGAAGAAATTCGAATCCAGTATAGGACTACAGTCTTTACAACCATGTGGTAGAACACACACAAAGGAACATGGGAGGTAACCTATACTTACAAAGGGAATATTGTGTGGAATTCAAAGCACCCTACTAGCTGCTCTAAGTATGCTGTAGGTAAACAGTTATTTCCTAGATCCAACACTATTCCATAAGCTTGAAACCCTATGCTCTCTTTGCATATAAACTCTTTATAATCTAAATTTCTTTTTTTTTGTTAGTACTATTTAAAGGTAACGACTTACCAAAATTTAAAATTTTCGCCATTGGGCAAATTTTAATGACTGGTGCCCTTTAGGCATCGATAACATTTTAGTGACATATTTTACAGGTATATTTATACCAAGAATGCTTGTAAAAATCCCTGGATAGCATTGATTACAACTTGGAATGTGTTATTCATTTATTGTATGACGCCATCCACTTTGGGGTGACATCTCATGGACACAAATGATAAGATTTTATTCTATACCCTACCAAAACTAGTAAACAACTGTGGGACACACATCACACACACAGCACTTCGGTATAACACACCAAGAGCCTGGCTCTTACCATTTCCTTATCTTCAGCTTTTCTATTAACTCTTTTACAAAAATAGATTCTCGTGGAAGTGGCCGTGGTGGCGGTAGTGTTGGCTCCAATTTCCATTTAGGAGCTACTAAAATGGCGGATGGTTGGTGGTACGGGTAAGCCTTGTGCACATCGCTGAGACCCCACTCCACCCCCCCCCCCCCATCTCCGAATGCATGCAAAATCATTTTAACTAACAATAATAACTGCATGCAGGGTACTAGGCCTATTAAAACTGTGCCTCTAAAAATAAATAAAAAGGGTGTTTATTATGATAAGCACCTACTAAAACTAAAAAAGAATCAAAATAAACAAACTCATTCATAACAAAATGTGGCAAAAATTCGTTTAATTCAACAAAATAAGACTACAATAAAGCCGGAGTAGGCTTCAAAAATAACATGAAACACAAAAGGAAAGCAAAAAATTAATTGCTGGTAATCAAAATAAAGAGGAGAGAAAACAGTTGCCGGTTTTCTAAATCAATGCTTATAAATTTAGCATCTACGTGATCATAACAATGACTAATATACTCACAAAGACAACAGCAAATACTTGTCCAAATAAATACTCATAGGACCTATTAACAAAAAAGCAGTTTAAAATAAGTTAAAATACCTTAGGGTAAAGGTAATATTCAAACTACTGTTGGTATAGTTTTGGTCATCCTCGACTAGTAAAAAGTATTCCCTTTAAATGAGATCAAACACTGGTAAAATAATCATTTTAAGGGGCATTACTACTCTGGTAGGTAAATTAATATTTTAAACATTGTGACCGAATAAGCAATACGCCATGATTAAAACGCCAACCCCACCATCGTAAAGGATGACCAAACAATCTGAGAAACGACGGCAAAAAATAATAATAACAATAATGAAGAAAATATTATTGTAGCAAATAGATGCTAGTCTCAAACCCCGTATGTCTTACCCGACATACATCATACCGGACATACGTTCACATAGTGTAAAAAATTTACTTTGGCTTTTGGGAAATTTGGTGTAGAAAGTTTTAATAAATACATGTCATGACTAGGATTTCCAGAAGTTGGAATCATCAAGATTCATGATGATTAGAGCTGCAGTTACGAAGCACTTCGTTTAAAGTATTTCATTGAAGGGTTGGTTTACGACAGAGGTAGAGTAGGAAGTCATCGAGTACCTTCCCTACCTGAATCGTACCCTCGCCCATCCCCTGACCCGTGAGCAGTAGAGGTAGATTTTATGTCTTGCACTTGTTGGTCTTAAAGGACACTTGGAGAACTCTATTCCCCAAAGTGTATCCGTTTAGGCTCTGGATGGCAACCAGAGCTTCGTCGTAATTGGTCATTGTCACGAAGCCAAATCCCTTGCACTTGTTTGTCTGCAGATCCCGAATAACCTTAACGCTCTGTACGGCCCCAAAGGGTCCAAAGAGTTGCCATAAGAGATTCTCCTCGGTATCAGGAGCAAGATTGTACACGAAGATGCACCACCCTGAACCGTTGAGGGCGTTCCCGGCTAAGAGAGGATTGGTTGCCAGCAAATCTCCAGCCAGAGGGGAGTACCTGCAGGGATGGAAATTCTATCCCTCACAAACAACTACTATCATTTGTCATTAAATGATCAACTAATTAGAACACTTCCAAAACACTAAATAGCCATTAAGATTCATAAACAATGACATTTATGACTAAGACAAATTTCTAAATACCGTATTTTTCGGTGTATAAGACGCACTTTTTTACCCCAAAATTTGATGTCAAAATGTGCTTGCGTCCTATACATCGAAGGTATGAATAATATATATTATATAAATTTTTTTATTATTTAGGGAGCATTATAAATAGTTATGTTTTTAAAAGAAAAAAACTATTATTGTTACAAATAACACATTCAGTTGAACTAAACTATGCATGCCTATTTAGATATATTTACACATGGCTTGTGTATATCGTTATAGTAATGAATGAGAGTGAAAAGGCTTGTAAATACACGACAATCCCTGTTTAATGTGGAGCAGAATAAGGATCTTGATGTTTTGAGCTCTTGTTTGTTTAGAACAATATATACTAATTTTTACAAAATTAAATTCATTTTTTGTTGATTAAAAATCTTTCAAATGCAAATGTAGCTTTTTTTTTTCCCCAAAACTCTGTCTTCAAAATAAGGGTGTGTCTTGTATTCCGTAAAAGACGGTAGTGAAAAAAAAACACATCTGGCCTGCCATACAAAGCATGCATTGGATTTTAGTCTAGATGCTTGGAAGAGGGTAATCTTATGATTATAATATGTTCTTATTCCTTGGTTTTTATTGTGTGTTACAAATATATATATATATATATATATATATATATATATATATA
>NW_013665805.1:629211-636762 GCF_000517525.1 Limulus polyphemus | reverse complement strand
TTTTTTTTTTTTTTTGTTTTTATTTACGGTATATTCTTATTTTGATTTTTTGATCTCTTTTGTGTTTAGAACAATATATACTAATTTTTAAAGTATCAAATTGAATTTTTGTTCAATAAAGATCTTTCAAATGCGACTGTAGCTTTTTTCCCCAAAAACTTTGTCTTCAAAATAAGGGTGCGTCTTATATTCCGAAAAATACGGTAATTCATAAAGTGATATCTAGGTTCTATAGAAACATAGAAACCACATATATAATGCTCACAACTTAGTGAAATGTCATAAATTGGATTAACGCACTCAATGAAATGCCTTAATTTTGTTAGGAATTAGAATTTAATTTTATATCTCTTATATAACGCAATTAAAAATCGTAAATACACTTGTTTCCTATATCCTGTGTTCCACGTTTTATTCTACTGTTATACAAAAAAATGAAAGTGTCTTCATTTTGGACAATGAGTTGGTTTGAGAAGTAATTATTTAACCAATCAGAACACAGTTCTCAACAGTAACTCGTTAAAAACCTACTCTGGTTGACTTTACATAATTACAAATGTATTGGATTTCGAATTATGATAAAATATAAAGCAGATAAATAGTCAATATAATTTTTCTTAACAACATTAATGATGTGTTACTACTAGAGTAAACAAGAGGGAATCCTCAATGGCCGTGACACCTGAAATTCTGTTAGGCAGGATTAGTGTAAATTAATCTGAGAGACCTTTTTTCCCCCTTTTTATTGGCTATATTTTTGTGCGCCAGTAGTACCAAGCGTGGGGCGCGCGTATACCCGATTCCATTTTATTACTCATCAGAATATCTATCACCTTACCCTTAAATTGAAATTATTTTAGGCAGGATTTGAATAAATTAATTTACGAGACCTTGGGCGTGATCAAATATATCAATCGAAATGGTTTGACCTCCTGAGTCCAAAACTGTCAAGAGATGAAGGAGGTACGAGCTAAAAATGTGTACTTGAAAGAAAAAAAGAAAAAAAACATTCTAAGAGCCGCTTTGCCGCGGCTAAAAAGTATAAATAATAATAAAAAATGATCCTTATTATGTTTAATTCTAAAAATTTAATTTATGAATTTCAATATTTACATAACTTAAGGTGTTTAACACTAAACATCCGTAGCACTAATGGGAATTCGAAATATTCTAACTTACCAGCAAGGAAGAGTTTACATTATATGTTCGAGTTTCACTTAAATTATAAATTATATTATTAAATGTAATACCTCCAACTTCATTACTGGAAACTAACTTCCAAAAGATAAATAATAATAGTATAAATTGGCGATTCAGCAGAATTATTCGACATCCTCTAATCGCAATCATTTCAAATAAATAAAAATGTCATTCCTTGTCGAGCTGAAATGCAAATGAACATGAATAATCACAGTCACAAAACAATATAATTCAAGACAAAAAAAATAAAGCAAAAAATGAAATCAAAATATAAAGAAAAAACGATCGATCTCCAAGCATGGTTAAATACTGGCGAAAACCCAGGGTTTTAGGGTAGGCCTGGCTCGGTAGTAAATCGAAGAAGTTCCTTTAATTATCTGTTTACATTTCATTGAAGAAGTTTCCAATTTTGTACTACAGCAAAGGTTGGTGTGTTAAGTTTTTGAATTCAACAATCATGAACCCAAATGCCCAGAAGTTAGATAGTAGAAGAAATCATACATTGGCCTAACAATGACTGAAACATAATTTTGAACGAATTATAAGATGAAACTTAAAGGATGAAGCGAATGAACTAAACGTCTGCGAAAGAAATGACCACTAGGCACCGCTAGACACCCGTACCTGGAGATCGGCGACAGAGGAATGTACCTGAAGCGGTTAGCTGGATGGTGGATAGGTCCAGGAAACGGACGCTGTGGTGACAGGTAGGCAGCCAGAGGCGCTAGCGCCTTTGCATTGTTGCTTGGATTGTTTGCAAACTTCACTGTGATTGGTTCACTGCTGCCATCTGGAATAGTGTTGTGCAGGTGTTTTATAGCTCGCTCAGCTTCTATTCGTTGATCGAAACGTACAAATCCGACACCTTTAGACAATCCTGCAAAATTAGCCATAAGAGATTAACTATTAGAGGATAGAAATTAGCTATTTTACCCTATTTTGGTTAGTTTTAGCACGTGTAGCATGCCAAGTTAATCTTGAAAAACATCTTGCACGTTTAACTGTAAGATTCATTATTTTTACACCTTAGTTGTTTTTTTTTTTTTTTTTTTACTTTTTGTACATTAACTTTCTACTCATTACACATACAGAGAATACGATAAATACGTACAACTGTTTTAACGTTGAATAACTTAACCTTCTCTGATACCATTTTCTTTTTACCAATTATGTTGTGTACTACACAACTGAGTATACAAAGATTAAGAATATTTTTCACGTATCCAAATCTTCACCTTTCACGTTATCACAGAGGATTCTGGAAGTGATAATGCGACCATAAGGAGCAAAGAGATTCTCCAATTCCTGCTGAGTCATTGACTTTGGTAACCCACTAACGTAGAGATTAGCGCCCTTGATGGCCTCGCTGCTTGGTCTGGCATAAGAAACCTGAAACATTAGATCACATATTCAGCACTGATCAAGAATGATCAAACATGCGAGCTATCAAATAAAAAAGGTCATGTTCCTCTAAATGATCTTCTTAGAACTTGATATTACAAAGGACATTTAGTTGGATGTAATGCATCAAGTTTTATTTATATTGCAATTTGCCCTAGGTTAGGCTTAACATTTCATAGATTGACCGAATATTAATTTTAAAGTTCGAAAAATCATAAAAGATTAGATTATAAAACTAAAAATCAAACTAAAATAAACGTTTTGTTTAAATCGTGAAAAGAAACGAAATGTAAACAAAAAAATAATGCGAATTTCTACTTATTCTGACCACAAGTTACTTTACCATCAATATAGTTAAAATGGTGACTTCAATGTAACAAAATACTTTTTTACTTTGTTTCAATAACTTTAGAAGTCTAATGTGAATTCAATTTATTGAATGAGCGAATTCAGTGGCACCATACAAGTCACTAAGTTATTTTCAAAGGAATTAAGCAAATCAAGACACAAGATAGTGTGTCGTGTGGCCAAAACAACCTGCTGTAGGATCCACCGAGTTATTAACAAGAATGATAGTTTAGCGATTTTCCACCTTCTGTGTCTTGGACTGTGGTAATCCAAACTATCACATATTGCACTCTTACTTCACATACGAAGTTTCAAGGCAATCCATTAAGAAATACCTGATATATAACATCTCCAACTTTGATTGAGTTTCTAACTTTTTTTCTCTCTTTTTCTAGCACCAAAAGTACGGAAACTTTATTTTATACAAAAACGTACTTAATTTGTATGGATATTTTTCAAATTTGGTACACTGATAGATCTTTTCAACCTACAATTAGGAGTCTCATTTGGTGTAAATACAAACCATACGGGCAAAGTCATTCAACAAAAACCGCTCACATTTGACGAAAAATTTTCCCATGTCTACGCAAAAAGGCACGTGAATTATCAGTCTAACGTTTTTACTACAACTTCACCTAAGAGTACAAGTGGTCCGTTTTAGTTTTTAGTCATTCGGATTAACACAGCTGAGTTAAAGCAGCAAAACTATGAGGTGAAAGGATGTACAGATACATATGTATTGGTTAAGTCATGCAAACTAGCTTAGCAGTTTCTAGCTCAAATTTTCAAAAGAATCATACATGTGGACGGCTATTATTGATTATTCATTGCCAATTTTTCAGCACAAATTTACTAAATTTTATGAATTTTTTTCTAATTAGAGAGTGTTTAACGTCACGTGATATTGGCTTAAGCAATTAGCATAAATAATGATGTTTGATACGGCTGTACCGTTTGCATAGGGTGATGACAAGAAACTGTTAATCTAACTTACATGGCGTTACTATAAAGGAAGCTATTACTAACAGTTTTAGAGAGGAAAACTACCACCATATATTTTAAAGAACCTGGTTGGTTCTGGAGAGTAAAAGTCCGTTCCAAATAATAGGGTTGTGATACTAAAGGTAATGTGGGTTACTATCGGGTGTCACTTTCTTACTTGCTGTGGTTTGTTGGTGTGTATTGACAAAAAGTCATGATATCTGATCAAAAACACCTTAGGTATGAAAAAATATATATACAGAAAATAAAAGAAATAAAAGTATTGAGTGTGCGACTTTAAGGAATGAAATCAAATTGGCGGCCAAACTGTTAGTTACACTTATAGCATTGATAAGAATTTTACAGCAAATATTCATTCATTAGTTAGCTAGGCCTCGTATTTTGTTTTACCCACCATCATGCTCCAAGTTGAACAAAAAACGCGGTCTGGCTAACTAATGAATGAATATTTGCTGTAAAATTCTCATCAATGCTACAAGTGTAACTAACAGTTTGGCCACCAATTCCGATCCTTAAAATAAGAGATAAGACTAATATTTATTTTATTTTTTTTACACCAAGAAAATATGTTACAGCTAGTATCTTAACCTCAAGGGACAACTTCGCATTCAAAAGTAACAAAATATTTAACTATTATTAAGAGTTGGCGGCACTACGAAAACATCACAAGCCACGCACGTTCTTTATATTTAAGGCCACCTTCCTTTGATTGTAAAATTATCCTACAGTATCCGAAACCAAAACTTAAATTGGCATTTTCCCACTCAAAAAAAATATATAAATAAACGTTTAGGATATGTTATAACAGTCTTAGCACGACCATGAAAGCTTTAATTTTTCAAATACTCTAAAAACGAACCCTCTTAACTCACCCGTTCTTCAAGTAAAGAACATGTTATTTTGAGCGAGATTTCAAACTACATAACACTTCGAGTATCGATTTCAATTGGAAAAAAATTAGTCGTTTTCATAAACGGTCGCCTTTCTAGAAAAGTTGATTCGTATTATCAAAATTTTTCCAATTCTGACCCAGAATTTAAAGATCCAAAAGTTGTAAAATGTGCGTGTAGCGTGAAATTAGTTTCAACGTCAGGAGGACCGATATAATAACGCTTATGTTACGTCTTTCTTTTTTTTCTTTTTTTTTTTTTGTTTGTTTGTAATGTAGCATATTTACGACTTTATTAAAACCTATATGTTTTTCTCGTCATTCCCTATCTTATTATACGTTAGAACGAAAATAACGCAAGTGATCGAAAGTGAAGTTAAAGGCACATTGGCCATCTGTTAAGCCTAACGTAAATATTTAGTATGCACAATATGCCGAGCTACACAGATGTTTAATACATTTATATCTGTACATCAATCACAAATAGCGAGTAGAAAAGTTTAGTTTCTCTGCTTCTGATGAACACTAACCGTAGTGTAATCAGGACTTCTGTACCGCTATAGTAATATTGGGCATGGGTTTCCAAACTTTCTCAGCACAAGGTCTCCCAGAAAATTCCGCAACCTGACCGATCTCCCACCCCCAGTGAATCAACAGATATAGAGTATCTTAACAGTAACGTGCAGCTTGGGTATTTATTATTAAATATATTGCGTAGCTTAGTCAGTTGCTAGTCCCCCTTCTCCCCGACACTACTCACGGATCGGAGTTTGCCCCCCCCCCCGACTTAGAATATTAAATAGCAGTATTTCAAAGCTAGCATCAAAAAGTTTCTTACAGGTGAATCATGGGAAGTCGTATGGTTTGGTGATTAGGTTTTTGCATCAAATATTTGAATTTCTCGTGGTTAAAGTAGCTACGGTTGTTTAGGATTTTATTATTATCTGCATCAAACATTAAAAGTTGTTTCACCAAGTGTCTGCTGTATACCGACAAAAAAAAGGAGTGCAGGATCCACAACCAGGGTCACTTTCTCACAAACTCCCACAACAACAACAAAAGAGTTTCAATTAACTCCTTCCCAAAATACACAGATTATCGCATACCCAATCCTTCGGTTAGCATTTTTAGAGGCCCAATCTTCCGTGTTGGACACTAAAACCGTGCATTCCTTCTGAGAACAAGCCTTCGAAACGTCCAAGCATTTCGATTTTGTAAGTAAGTACTCGATATTCCTCTAAAACGCAAGCACAACAATACTTCTTTTTGGTGCAACAAACAGAATATTTCTTACCTTAATTATTTTGTTTTGAAGTCTAAGTCCATTTAGTGTGTTGATTGCCTTTTCAGCGTCTTCCGGACGAACGTAGTTAACGAACCCATAGCCCAGACTTTGACCTACTAATCAAAAAAAGATTTAACATATATACGTGCATATCAAATCTAAGAGTACAGCTCACCTCCCACGCACACACACACACACACACACACACAATACCACTCTGCAAGATTAAGAATTAGATTTTCTTGAGAATTGAACAAACAAATCTCTCAGAATAATACGAATCCACCTGAATTGATCTCTAGAAACTTCTGTGGTAGTAGTAAACTTCTGCAATATTGCGTTCAGTTCATCTAGTAGCTTGTGTTCAGATTAAGATGTTCAGAGAAAAACAGTTCTCCATTTCTCAAAGTTTAAAATCTTCAGTTCTTTTGTCGCAACACATCGCCCAACATACTTTTTTCTTTATTTTTTTAAATACATCATTCTATATATGATAGTGCGCGACTATTGCGTTACTACGATTCTCATAGTTCTGACTTCACTTTTTCGAAATTGTGTCGTTAATACCATAAAAATGTCATTTAGCACAGATTACGGCTCGCGTTTTGTAGCATTTGTAATTTTGCGGTTCTCAAATCGTTGTGTATTAAATCTTCCAAGTTAGTGGTACGTGTAGCAAATACTAAGTTTCGGACATAAACCCAAAAGAAAAGATTCAGTGATACAAGATCAGGAAAAGTTAAAAGATCCCCAAACAACATGGCCACTTCAACACATTCTTAGAAAGTTAATATATCCTGATCAATCATTGTTACAAAAATACTTAGTGGGACACAAACTAATTTAGAAATATGTCGATGGTGTTGGCAAAATTTTTATTACCCGATACTTAGCATTTAGTTTTTAATTTCTAGAAGTCACTTTGCTGTTACTTCTTTTCAACAATTCGTATAACAAACGTCTACATTTAGTTTCTAGTAGGGGTGTAGCGACACAAGTATCATATCGTGAAACTGTGATACGACTGTATCAATACATCGTCCTATAAGATACGATTTATGCATCTTCACGAAATTTGGCAAGCTTTCAGTAAACGTTACAAGTATTTTGCACAGAAAAAAAATAAAAATTTCTAATAAGTATTTTTGCTAAAAATTAAGGTTTTAATTGTAACTAATTTGTTATTATATATTTATTTTATTATCGACGTTTGTTTAGATTACATTTATATTTTAAACATGCATAGCTTATCGTGTTAAATATGTATTGCAAAAGTCCCGCCTATTCTCCAAAATTGTAGAAGATTCTCGAGAGTAAGAATCAGCAATATATACATACATACATACATATACATACATACATACATACATACATATATATATATATATATACATATACACACACACACACACACACACACACACAC
>NW_013665805.1:619697-628965 GCF_000517525.1 Limulus polyphemus | reverse complement strand
GTGTGTGTGTGTGTGTGTGTGTGTGTGTGTATACATACATATATATATATATATACACATATACACACACACACACACACACGTAAACGCTTGAATTTGTATTGTTACGTACCCTGAATTTTCTAGAACGACTCCACACGGCTATAAATATAACCAACGCGACGCGCTAAAAAGGAGAGTATAAATTATTAGTTTGCTACAGTCAGTTTGTTATAAGCTTCGGAAGCTATAACTGTGATTGTTATAACGCCTATCAATCGGAAAACTTCAGATATATGACCAGGAGCATTTACAAAGTTCGAACATTATAACTCATTTAACTTAAATGGATTCTTGTAGGGCATTAGTACTTTCTCGAAAATATTACATAACGTCACGGTGGAAAACCCGGTGTGTGTTTGTGGCTGATAAATAACGAAGGACAAAGCTAGCTGACTTATCGCGAAGTGAATTATACCTACATCAACTCGTAATCAACTCGCTCATCGTGAACCCTCGATAAGATATCGAAGAAGTTGTAGACTAAAAGGAAGACTTTATATTGCTTGATTATTTATAAATAATTGTTTGTAATAATTGTTATTGTAAATTGTACTGCTGTGTGTATATTAAAACGTATTTGTGTTAAAAATGAAAACTGTATCAATCTTGTTGGCAAACATCATAAACTGATTATATATCAGCTTTTACTTAACTACTAAATCCAAAGTACAATTTAACTATTAAATTTATCAGTTAACTCAATTTCAGTCTATTTAAAATTCTAATACGTAGCATAATATATAGAGTCAAAGCAGTTACTTGCTTCAAGTGTAAAGCGATTTTCATGTTAAGATTAAAAATACTTTTCTCCTTTTAAAAATTAATACAGTTCTTTGGTGTAATCCCTAAAACCTCAGAACTAAACTTGTTTCCAACCTATTTTTCGATATATTCACTACCCTAATTTTATGTGAAGTCAGTTTGACCAGCCTCTCTTAACCATCATAAAAAAATACAAAATAAATCAAAATTATCCTTCGTTTCTTTCAAGAATTAATTTAAATTGTAGCAGGAAATTACATTTGCTTACACTAAATAATTTAAAGCTCTTAACATTATACATCCGTTTCTAATCAAATTTTATTGTCAAGACTCTCAAGCTTTGTAACAAACCGTTTGGATAAGTATCGTATGGCGGCATCAATATCTAGATACGCATCGTATCAGCCCTAGTTTCTAGTGGCAATATTTTGCAAGGTTTAACCACAAACTACATCTTTATTTAATGATTATGAACTACAACATGTTCGTTTAGTATTAAAAGAGGAAACATTTCGACCCGCTATTAAATTGTTGTTGGATGCTTGTTGTTAAGCGCAAAGCTACACAAAGAGCCATCCGTGCTCTGACCACCACGGGTATCGAAACCCAGTTTCTAGCGTTGTACGCTATTAAACGTTCTCTATTAGCCCAACTCTGTGGAGCTTCTTCTAAACAACGAAAATTAAAATATTTTTCCACAGTTAGGTTTATGATGGTGAGTAACTAATATTTAAAGCGAGAAATGTGAAGTTTTAGGGATTCGAGAAAGATACTTCGTAATCAAAAAGAAATTTAACAGAACAATATCAAGTTTAATTACGTCCCTTGATATTAGGTTCTATTACATTTTTTATTTATTTAAACAACTATTGAGAATTTAAGGTTATTTATACTTATAGTACGAGTAATGAACCGAAAAAAGTTTATCGTTTCAAATGCGTAACTTTAAATATTTTGGGTATCGAGCTTAATATTAATATACCAACAATGACAACGTAATGTCCGTGAAAAAAAAAAGAAGTTGATAACAACATAACTTAAAGAATCAACAATGATTGAATATCTTCTAAATCCAGTATCCATTTACCTTTGATCTGGAATTCATAATGCTGTCAACAGCGACTGTTTCTCATTCAATAATGTGATATACTATTTTGAGCGCAGCTGTTTTCTAGAATTGTCGTGACAACCATTTTACTGGTATCAAAAGGGGAAGGAGCATCTGCTTCAGAGGGGCTAACTAATCTGTTTTTCGTGTGTACTATAGATTTGGTCAAACTTGCTGGGCACGTGCCAAACATGCATAGTATACAACAAAAGCTGCCAGCAAACAAACGGAAGTATTCTGATCAGCTGTCAAGCCTTACAATAATAGAGGACGTTACAGTCGCGTTGGAGAGGAGGTGGGAAATGAGGGAGGGGGGGAGGATATTTGAAAGGAGCGTCAGCTGGATGAACTTCATGCATCACTACACACTTGGGATCTTATTGTAGGGCTGTCTACGCCTACAGATCTGAAGTTGCGTACTAATTCTCTAAAACCTACATGTTTTTCCTAAAATGTCATTTTCTAAAACTTGTTTGCCTCCATCCCTAATCCAAGTTATGTTCCATCAACAATTAGAAACTACGTTCCCATAGCAACTAACTTTCCCAGAGTTGCTTCTACATATTACAAAGAGTGAGTATGAAAGTCAAAAGAAATCGCCCAATGAAATTGAAACGCACTTTAAAGAGCATCCAATAAAAAAGTTTTGTACGTTAGAAGATCAGTAATAAAATATAAAACTAGGCAAAAAAAGAAATCAGCTGGTGCAATTGAACTTATACGAGTGTTTAAAGTTATTTCCTAACCGAGTATGAACACACAAACCACGTTTCCAAATTGGCCTGCCTCGGGCATTTCACCATTTCCTAGTGTGATGCACAAGTTTATTTCATATATAATTTTAAGTTGTTTTCTCAACCTGTATAAAACCAAGTTAAATTATGTAATAACTGATTTACACACTTCTAGAGCGACATAATGGTCTTGTACTATGGTTTACCAGCAGTTTCTTTGGGCGAATGTATACTACTACTACTACTAGCATTTTTCTTGTTAAGACTATGATGATCCTCATCATTTGGTTAAAAATAGTTTATTTTATTTAATACTACCTGGAGTACCCGTTCCCTGGACGGAAGTTATGCAAATTCATGATTAATGAAATGTTATCTTGGGACATGAAGAGTTGCTTCCCTTATATGCAATTGTAAAAAACGCCAAAAGTCCCATAAAATGTTTAACAACAACTTTGCATACATCTCCCCACGGACCCAAAAACCTCCATACCAATTTGGGTGAAGATCCATCCAAACCCTGCGAGATATTTACATAGACATACAAACAGTAAGTACTATTATATTTACATAGATACATCAGTATCACTGTGGAAGCCATAATTTAATCACCCTGCTTCCTTATACAAATTTGTAATTAAATAAAGATAAAATTATGATGTTCCGCATTACCAGATTCATCTTATAAATTCACTCATTTCTTATGATTTAATAATTAATTGAAGCTGAAACTAGTAATTCTCTTATAAATCCAAGGATCTTAACTCCAAATAAATAAATAAATAAAAACGTTTTAAAATATTTCTAGTAACTGTAGATTATAATTTCATTTCGAGGATGTTTATTTTAAGTCGAGTAAGTTTGGAAATCAATATAGTTTAATTTTTAGTTCAAAAGTGAAATATAGAAAGCTTAATTTCTTTAGCGAGTTACATCTTTAACTTGCATCATTCAGAATCAATTAGGTGAGCTCTGTAGAGTTCCCTAGTTTCCCAGCGCCGCATATTTCAACAAACTAAATATTGAAGTTTTTGATATATGCAACTCGAATTACAGATATCTACTTAACCCAATAAAAGAACACCCCCATTGACTTTCCACATATACACACACACACACACACACACTTGTCTAAACTATTTATGCAGCAACGAATTGTGGGTTCATGACTTTTTTAAATTGATTATCATACGAGTATCTTATAAAAAAAATCAAATATTGCAAGTAATCCGCCCCCATGTGTTTTACATAGAAAGTGAGATATTTCGCCCCACGTGTTTTGTAAAAAGTCGATACTGTGAACTAATGAGCATTCACCTAGTTTATATTTTAAAAGGGTATTGTTTTTATGTGTAGAACTCAATCTCTAAGTCACGTTCTGTCACAAAACAAAATAATCTTTACACAGACTTAAGTATCGGTTCAAAGTATGGGTTTAATACAAAGAACAGGATAAAAATAAGTTATTATTTCGGATTACAAGTTTCCAAATAAACTCCTGTGATTTTGTATAGTATCTAGCAATACAAAAGATAGTACATTACTTACCATCTAATTAGAAACAAATGTAACTACTTTTCAGGCCCGTACGTAGAATGTTTTAAAGGGGGGAGGGGGGGTTCTAATCAACACGCAAAGCATGCTAATCCTACGGGGGTTTGGGGGCATGCTCCCCAGTAAATTTGTAAAAAATATAGCTTATACAATTGCATGGCTGTTCCACAAATATCCATCGAAAAGTCAACAAATCATCATTTTGTTGTAACACTGCATGGGGAGATACTTAAATTATCATAAATGTGTATGTTTTATTAAAGTAAAGTACTGTACTATCTGCATGGAGAGTAGTTAGTAATTGTTAAATTATATTACTAATTTAAACAACTCCATGCATGAGTCTACTTCAAGCCAAAAAATGCAAATGCTTCATCAGAAGAATGTAGACTATGTAAAAAACGTTAAGTACCTAAGTTGCTGCGTTATAACTAATTAGGCATACTTTTTTTTACATCACCAAAATACGGGATTCCGTTAGTTAGTGAGACATGGTTGCCGTTAATAGCTATCATTACCAGATTTGATGTTAACAAATGTTAATTCCACGGTCTGTATTACCAAGAAGTTTCCTTAGTAACAAATATATATATACATTTAAACGCTAACCATGCAGTGTTCTAAAACAAAGTTTTTGGGGGTGGGGAAGACTTGATTCAAGAAATTATCATCTTATTTTACATTACACGCCTTTTGGTAAAGGCCCACGTTTCGAAACGTTTTAAACTCTTTTTGTTGCCGTTATATCATTTTGTTACACTCTGATCTGCATATTATAAAAGAAATCGAACAAACCACTCCATATCATAAAGATAACCTGCAATGGAAACGTTAACTATAATTTTCCGTTTCCGACTTACATCAGTTATACGTGCTTTAACGAAGAATAAAGTGCTTTTAGCTCACAATGAATGCACTGATTTAACTGATAATTAGGTGGCAGGATACTTGTCAAGCTTTAACCTAATGCCACGCCCAAACCTGCTTACATGGCAGCTACGAGATAATTCAGTAAGCCTTGAGAGTTTGTAGCTATGTTTTCGGTTAATGGTATAGGGACATGTCCCGTCCTGTATAAGGCAGGGAAGCAAATTTACCCCCCCCCCTAACAATGTTGTACGCTTTATCCTCTAATACATTCGATAACAAATACCACAAAAAGGAGTCACTTGAATTCATTCTTTTCGAATGAAACAAGTCAAATGTTCACTGGCAAACTAAGTCTTATTATTCAGAAAATCGGCAACCAATCAGATAAGACACACACAGTACGTCAGTGGTTAGAAGGAATGTTCTTGCTTCGGCCGGTCTTGCTCAGAGTTGTATTTACTCGAAAACAGATATAAATCGCGATATTGTCGAAGGAAAGACTAGGAGTTGAATGACTATTACTTATCAGTAGAACTGGCTACTGACGATAACAGCTATTCTTCTGGAGTTTATTAAAGCTTCTCACGCAAGATTAAGAGGGAAAAAAATACTATGTCGCAATGCTCATCATAGGTAAGACCGTGCGGTTGATCAGAGAATGTGCCGTATTCGAATGACGTACATATGTGTGGAGAAGGTAAATACTTTCTTGGTCTATAACATTATAAAAAAAATGCAGACAAGTTGGAATTATGCGTAGTATCTCTAGTGAGCATTTAACACTAGTGCACGTCTTGGTACGTTAAATACACTCGGGTGCCGCACGTGCCTGAACTTTACAGATATTTAACGACTGTAAGTGTCCTGTATGTCTTCACTATTCGGCTAAAAATCACCAAATACAATTTCTCATGTTAATTCGGATTATATCGACCCTTTGCTAGTTTCATGTGTTAAACCGGAAAAGTTCCCACTTCCTAACAAATATCGTAACTGTATACTATACCCATCAGTTACAAAATGTGACATAGTACAGATAATACTCGCACTTTATAAGGAGAAGTACTAGCACTGCACATCCTAGCTTAAATGACTCACCCCCAGTGAATTTTACGGTGCACTACCATGTATAAGTTATGGAATAAGGTAAGCACTTAGAAAAAATAGCCAGTCAGTCATGAGGAGCCGGACCTTCCAAGAGAAGTGGTCATTTGATAAAGCACTAGTAGTAAGAGCATCAAACTTATCAGTCCTACAGAAAATAATTAACAACAAAAGGAAGGATGCCATTGAACATCTTGCAGGCCGTCCAAATTTAATCACTCGTTGGTCCATACGAACTGTGAAACGTATGAAATGAAGATACAGAGACGCCACAACTCCTCGGTTGCTCTATATAGCCATAACTGCAAAGCGCCGGTTTTTGTGATACATTAAACGTGGACATTTCGGTGAACATCAACAGAGTTAGTTATGTTGAGCGATGGTTCTTGCTGCTGTTTTAGGTATGGCAGTCGTTTCGAATATTTACGATTGGTCAGGTGGGATCATAGTGTTAGTTTGTTTTAGCTTGTTTGGATTTGGTTCACTTGTAACAACTAAAGGAGACATTATTGATTTATTGTATTGTAAGATTCTGGACAATGCAGCACTAACTACCACAGGTGTTGCCTAACAGTAGTTTTAATACAAGTAGCAACCAGAAGATGGCCAGGCCAGAAAAACATAACCCGAACTTAATTACTTTGGAACGCTTTCAGAGATGAACAAATTCTAAAAGTTTGCATCTGTAACTACTTTGCAAGAGGAATGTCAATATATTCCACCAGATGTACATTAATGATTGATAGTAAATATTAGTAGCAGAGACAAGGTTGTGATTAAAGTCAAATGTGCTTTTTACTCCCGATTTAAATTAGGTTGAAAAATACTTTTCTGCAAACTTGATTAAAAAAACCTTTATATTACTGATACCGTTTAAGAAATCAAAATTTGGATTAATGTCTGACTGAGTTTCAAAATTATGAAGCCCTGATTATGAAATCCCTTATCTCTTAAAATCTGTGTAAATAAAGAACTAAACTTATTAATTCCCTGCAAGTTCTCATTGAAGTAGTTTATATTTTTAATACATAACCGGCTATATCAGCCCTTAAGATTACCACTTATCCAACAAGGATACTCGGAACAGTACAGAAAAAGAAGTCTATACACGAAGCAGCATAGGTGTATAATATTTAACAAAATCCTTTAAAAATAAGAAAATTATTTTACTATTTATACTGTTATGTCAGTTGTTTTTTTTAAATTACTTCCAGAATCTATTAAATCTTCTCCTAGTTTATGGGTAAGTTACAACTCCACGGCAAGTCTGGATTTAGACCCTTTGAGACTCCATGCAATACTGCGATGCTGAGAGGCTCCCCTTTCTAGGGTGATTCAAAATTGAAGTACCTTTCTTTGGGGTTCGAGCCTCGTTCTCTTGCTATGAACATGTTTCTCAGAATACAGAGATACCTGCCAACCCGAATATTTGCAATGGCTACAGCATTACTTTTGGCAAGTGTAATCCAGCTCAGCTGACGAGTTCTGCTAATGGTTGAAAGGCCTGAATGAGAGCGACTTGTGGCGAACAAAGAGTTCCGTTAAATTCACATCTCCGATTTGAAGAACCATATATAATGGACTAATTAAGAAGACAGTGACATCATCGACAATCAAGCGTGATTTTAACTACTTTTGTCAGGCCTAAAAGAAATGTGATAATTAGTTATTGTTTAGGTTACTATAGTGCTTATCACAATACAACTACTCTTACATATCGAAAAATGATAAAAACAGCCTACTAACTACTTTCCTCTTCAATATTCATACGTTTGGACACCAACTACTTTCGTTCAAATGTGCCCGTTTACAGCAATATTAAGCTTTTTAAATCAAATAAAAATTGACTGTATTTTAATCGTATTTGTTGGTTGAACTATCCTAACTGAAGAGCGCATGTGGAAAAGTTAACCAAAGTACAAAGTCACATTTACTGGTAACTAAGCAGGCCACTTGACTGGATAAACTGTTTTAGTTTTGCCAATCATCTTCCTCTGTGCACAAAAATAAATCTTAAAAGACGATAAATTGAAAATTCAAATACGAATTAATGAAGAAATAAAAATTACATAAATTCATAAAGAAATAAGAATAATCCTTTAAATACAATGGCGTTTTTATATCTGGACGACGCCCCCCCCCCAACAACAAACACAAACGATTTATCGAAGTTTTTTTGTTTTTTTTATATAGATTCAGAAGATATCTAAGTAAAGGTATACTGGTAAGTGGATGCGTTAAAACAAGGGAAATGTAAATTTCTTACATTAGGCAAGTTTTCAAGACTTATCTCTAGACAAGTAGAATACTTACAATTCTTATCAACATCCACTTAGTTGTGTGTTTGATAGAGAAATAAAAAAAAATCTAAAACACCAATCATATTCATCAATTACAGAAAATGAAGAAAAAATATATTGTTACTTTTATCGGGCATTCAAAAACAACGTTTCAGCAGTGAACAGGAAATAATTTTATCACACTAAAAATTATCATAATTGGGGGGGGGGTAATAAACTTGAATTGGTGTACTATTACGCTTGTTCTTTACTATAGTTTGTACTAAAATGGTTGTCAATTTAAACTAAGGTAATTTTAGATTTGAAGAAAATATCTCCAATATGTTTTCAGTGGCAAACTTTATGGGAGGGGGGTGTATGATTTAATTACAAACTGGCACGAGCTTTGGCAATAGGGTTAGAAATAAAACAGAACTTTACTCTCCAAATACTACTAATAAACAATATTTCAACCAATAATGTTTCGCCATTTCAGCGTCATCAGGGGTACTAACACAAAATTTTACTACTAGACCTGATGACGCATACGTGGCGAAAAGTTAGATGAGGTTATTTTATATTATTATTATTATTATTATTATTATTATTATTATTATTAGTAGTAGTAGTAGTAGTAGTAGTTTGTAGAGAGTAAAGGTGTTTTTTAACTTTACTGCCAGAATCTAAATCCCTCCAGTATGCACCACTAATTCTGAAAAATGTTTGTTTGTTTGTTTTGAATTTCGCGCAAAGCTACACGAGGGCTATCTGCGCTAGCCGTCCCTAATTTAGCAGTGTAAAACTAGAGGGAAGGC
>NW_013665805.1:613761-619351 GCF_000517525.1 Limulus polyphemus | reverse complement strand
GAAAGGGCGAGCATGTTTGGTGTGACGGGGATTCGAACCCGCGACCCTCAGATTGCGAGTCGAGCGCCCTAACCACCTGGCCATGACGTTGAAAACCTTGACAAAGACAAGAGACTTTGTTGAACTCGCATCTTTAAAGTATTTTACATAATTATTATATTAAAAACTGTAACTTATCTATAAAGAAAGAGACAGTTGTGTATAAGGAGAACACGGTATTCCTTAACATGGAATTCGACAGACGAACCATTTGAATTCAGAAACGATAAAGCAATTACTATCACAGTTTGATTAATATAAATACTAAGTTGAAAGGTTATTTGTGTTTCATCATACTCTCACCATTTTCTTCTTTTTTTGTGAATGGTACATGGACGATCCATGGAACTCGGGGTCGCAGCATACCCATCTCATCTATGCTATAACAATGAAATATCTTCGCCAATACGCGATTATTCAGTAACTTGTGTTACTTATTAATTTATTTATATAGTTTTAGTTTCAGAAAAAATTCCATATTTTTCCGATCGTTCAAAACCGTCTCACCTGTAACTTTGTCTCTGATAAGCTTACACGATTCCACTTCTCCAATACTGGAGAACAAACTCCTGATCTCCTCCTGGGTCATGGTCTGGGGCAGATAGTTCACGATCAAGTTGGTGTTACAATCGTCTACCATGTTTCCTGTCTGGACCGAGTTGTGTATGGTACCGTTCTGTTGCGACACAACTGTGGTCGCGTCCATGGCGTACACTGGTCTCACTGAAAAATCCAAAACAATCCTCATTGAAAACGTCTGTTATAAAACCACACAAAAATCACCATCCATATATAATGAAAGTGGGTAATGTTAAATTACTTCACTAATATTTATTACAAGTCCGGATAAAGCTTTTCAACGAACCCTTGAGCTTTACTTTTCTCATATCATAAAGTTTTCGAGGATGAAAGTAGTCAAAATCATTCTAACTCAGTCTCCTTATATTTGCTGCTTAAACCTCAGTATATAAATTTATCGTACGATATATATACTACTTTATAAACTAATGCACCTTTTTTCATAGAATCATCCCTTTTAACCCTCTATTGCTCGCATTATGAAAATAAGGTGAAAAATGTTTTCCTTGAGTTTCTAACTTAATTAAATGGGTCTATATTGAGAAATACCTTTGGGTAATTTATAAATGGGTACATTACCTAGAAGTAACATTGTTCAATTGAGAAACCAAAAGATAATTCCATGGTTTATTTAGACAGTTACCCGAAATTAAGAGTATTCAGTTACAGAATTAAAGCCCTTATATGCTTATTAAGCAACAAAGTTAAGATTTTTTACCTATATATTACAATGTACAATACAGAATTAATAGCATCACATTTAGTTAGTAAGCACGACAACAGGCTTTAGGGATTTCAACTTATGCGACTGTATATACTCCACTTCAATACATGTAACCCAATATATAGCTAAATTAAGCTTTCATGAATGTTATAGTTTTGATATTGATAAACCTAACATTGTGAAGTAACGAGTCTTTTCTCCTATTTTTACATTATAGTTCTACTGTAGACTTTTCATTGATTAAAATTAACCTTGAATAAAACTGCCAAATTCGAATACAAGTTTAAGCAAACTATGTGATTACAGATCTATAACAGATAGATACGAACACTGTGCCAACATTTACTGTGGATACTCTTTACTCAAGCCCGAAATCACTTCATAGAAATTCTACTTTATTGATAACCGTAATATATGAAATTTCTTATTTCTAAAAGCTTCGTTTTGCTTTGATATAAAGCTAGAGCTGAGATTGAACACATTTTGAAAGCCTCTTTCATGAATGGGAAATGTGATTACATTTCGAGAAACATTCAGCTTCAGCTGCCACATGGCGCCAGTATGTCGTTGATGCTGAATTGTCATTTGAAGGATATCTTTGTCGTCACCTCCAATGTTGGAGTTGCGTGACAACGATATTACATCTGTGATAAAGCAGTGTGACACATGCAGAGGCTTAACCAAGATACACCCATTCTTGGAACTTCAAAATTAGTTCTATTTATATTCCATCCACCTCGGGGTGGATTAGGTATAGTTATTTGTTAACACACACCTTAAAAAAGTCCGTTTTTATTATAAAACTTGCCTAGTGATTAATAAAAGAAATTTAAAAATTATTGTAACCATAGTGGATGGGATCGGTTACAAATTCTATATAATACCACCAGTACCATATATCAGTATCTTAAAAAAATGAAAACTGTTTTGTTTTAAAATTAATTTTAATTGATTTATATTGATGTTTTCCAGATATTGTTAGCAAGTTGATTGTAAACAAACATTATGATATTACGGTTAAGATACTTGGGCATCCAGTAATTAGGGTAAACTATTACGTGATTAGTTATGAAAGATCAAAGATTCAGTTCCTGCGAGGTGCAACAAACAATTGAGCAGGAAGAAATCGGTTAGTTAAACAATTGATTTTTCGCAATGAATTTATTCCGAATAACGAACTCATTTACGAAAAGTTAACAGACAGAACTGGCACTGGAGACAAGCGTTTATTTTATTACTTTGTGAACAGGGGCAACATTTGCGCGCGCGCGCGCGTGTTATTCATTATGATGTCATATAATTTCAATCATCATATCTGCTCCAATTTGATGGTGTTGAGGTTACCGAGAGATTTTAATATATTTTTTTTATCCTCACCATCATCGTTCATCAACAATCCTTTCATTCTTTAGTAATCCACTCGTTTTCTTTCTTCATGTGGGAGTGAATTCATTTTCTTCAGCAGAACAGTGGTGCCTTGTGTTCATCCAGCCACTCGTGAAATGAATAGCTCTGGGAAATTGGCTTGATATCACTAGATACAACTTTAATGCTTTGGACTTTTGGTGATCTGTTCTTATTGGCAAAAAGACTTTTGGATAGGATTTGCATGTTTCATTTCATCTACCTCGATGCTTTTAATGCTTCCCCCAGAAATGTAAAAGATTAAAAAGTTATATTTTTCAACAATTAATTTTGACAACAACTTCCACGTGGAGACACAGCGAGACGGTGGAGAGTTTTATTCCTCGTTAAGTAAGCAAGTTTGCTGAATTGTAGTCATACGTAACTCAGCCCCTGATTTGTGGATCCTAACGTCATATAGCGGTATCCAAGAAATTATAAAAGCAAGGTACCGTGTCTAATTAGCTCATATTGTGTCTCCAATAGATTTAATATGATTAAGTTAGCTTGGTCATTGCGTTAGGAAAACGGATGCTACACAAAAGGTGAATTGCAAAGCAGTTTTGAATGTTTTAAATTAAAGTTTAACAGCTTCAATGTTGTTTTAATATACAAGTAACACAGCTAAGGTAATCAGAGTAGTTTGTTTAAAAACAGGGCCACGGAAGAAACAGGACAATGAAGAGCAGAGAATGCGCTTTAAGGTTACCGACAATATAAAAAAAAAATTGTCTACATATCTCAATACCATAGTTCTAAAGACAAATACATTGGTAACAAAGGTGGTGTACGATTAAACTGTATATCACTACGTTACTGGAGAAATGTCTTAGAGCAGTGCAACGAAGAAGATTTAATTCAAGCAA
The DNA here is from genome assembly GCF_000517525.1 of Limulus polyphemus. Lineage (NCBI taxonomy): Eukaryota > Metazoa > Arthropoda > Merostomata > Xiphosura > Limulidae > Limulus > Limulus polyphemus. The sequence goes on along the minus strand of NW_013665805.1, from coordinate 615,739 downwards.
TACGAGATGCCATTCAAACTATCCCAGCTTGATCCAAATTAGCTTTGATCCGTAGTTTATACCATTTTATCTGGGATGGATCCAATATTTTCGAAGACTGAACACTTCCAATAATAGTTCGTTTTTTGTAGCTCATTTCATTGTAAACTCGGGGTTTGATGATGATGCACAGAATACCCATAAACACTCCCCCTTTTCCAATAAAGCTAATGCTACTTTATTCAAAATAATCAGTAGGTTATAAAAATAAATAGCAAAGTTTCTTAATGGATAGTTTTGTTGTTCTTTTAGTATGAGTAAATTTTAACATTAGGTTTCCTTCTCGTATATCTGAAACCTTTCTAAGAACATCAAAATAAAGCAAAAGACCCGTGCAACAAACGTTCAGTTGAAATTCACGCATAAAAAAATATTAAGACTTCGTAAAATACAGAAAAATCCTGAAGTTACTGTAAAGAAACATTTAAATTCCCCTCCGAAATTATGTACCAACCCTTCAGTAGCCGAATAGATTATGCTAGTAAATTACGTTAACTATCGGTCGAATTAAGGCTGTTACAGCGAGATTCGTAGCGATAATACTTATTGCAGTCAAATAATTATAACATTTGTTTTGAAAGCCTATCGAAATCTTGGGCCATACTTTTGATAACGGTTCAAAATAACTGACCTTTAACTTTTATCAGAACATAATAAATAGCCAAGTGAAAAAATTTGATCAATTACTTGCGTTATGAACAAACACATTTCTCGAACTTTTCTTGGCGGGAATCCTGAGTCACTGCCAAGCAAACGAAACTCTCACTCAGGTACACAAACGTTTGTTCAACCTTTACAAATAGAGATAATCCCTAACTGTTTAGATTTTGATAGATATACATGTCCTTTAAATCACCACTAATAACCTGAACCTACGTCACTCTCGAATTATGTCTTCATTCAAATTGCACGTTTCGGTGAAGAAAAATTCACACAGTTTCAGGTCACTATTTTCTAAATAATTATGGTTTCTTATTAGTGTCGTAATCCAAGAAATTTGTTGTTTTTTGTTAAGTAAGTACAATGCGCATGTGTAGACTTATCAGATGCTCAACAGCACAACATCACTAAGTGCAGAAATATATCTAAATCTTATGATGAATAGATAACATTGGTCAGTATATGTTACACAAAATGTGAATTCCATAACATATTTATTCCCGGACAATTGATATATATAAAATCTGAGATGCAGCGAAATATTTATGTAGTTTTAAAACGAACTTGAATATTGTATGAGAATATAAGGATTTTTAGGGTTAATGACAACTGTAAGCTAGGAGTACTGCGAGGGCAAACTATTAAGATGACAGAAAAAGCTTGTTTATTTGCGTGTTTTAGTAAATTTATTATTAGTCAAAACACATACAACTATTTAAAACAAACTAATTATTAGATAAAAGTTGAACTTCAACAAAAAAAATATAGTTGGAAAAAACATCGTCTATTTCAGTGTAAGCCTAGTTGCGTTTTTACTAGCGAACGCTTTTACTGTTCGTACATGTTTCATGCTATTGTTACGTCTCCGTTTTTTAATTAATTTTTCGTAAATTCGTTCCGACGAAACTTTAGCACGAAACTTTAGCGACACAAGTCCTTTCTTAAATAAAACTGGTTTATTCTTTCCGAATACAACTTTACGATACACTAAATTTCAACAGTCGCTCTATAACAAACGTTATAACTCACGTCTCAAGTGACCAACAATATTTTGTCCGCATACATTCAATTACTCATTACCTCCCCGTCGCTTCGTGGCCGGTCTTATATATACAAGACTACACTATATCTAGTAATCTCCCGACAATTCACGAAGGTTCGAGAAGGACGTGGCGTGATACTAATCACGTGACTTCGCTGACGTAACACTGCCCCTCCTTAGTATTGTTCGTCCCGAACAATAGCCACTAACATTAAACCAATAACAATTAACAATAAC